>NW_008351087.1:49833-60621 GCF_000622305.1 Nannospalax galili
AAAATAGGGAAAAAGGCTCAACTAGGCTTCCTGGACTTAATTTCCTCCATTATTTTAAGAACAAGTTAGCAGAAAAATGAAGATCTTCTTATAAACAGACCTTTCTTTTGTAATGATTTTTAAAATGTAAAATGAAATGTCAGAGTTGAACTTTCGATGCTTAGGTAAAATTTTTACTATAACTTGTTCTAATCAGTGTACAAGACCAGATAGCTAACATTTTGCTTTTTAAAACTTGTTCTCTGCATTTTGTCAGTTCAGATCCAGAGAAAATATCCCAAGAATGAGGATTCATTGGTTCACATATGGTCTAGAAAATGAAGGAAGCCTCCATCCACAAGGACAAACAGAATTCTTCAGCCTGGATATCTATTGTGGGCTTTTACCTCACAGATCCCTTCTGCACCCTTCCTTATGTCAGGAAGGGGCTAAGAATATAATCACTAGCTTTACAGAGTGTGAAGGAGAAACAGGAGAGAAAGCTTTTAGACAAAAGAAAATAATAAAGTTAAGTCAGGATATGAAGATAAATGCAATTGGACATACTTGTTACCAAGCCCAGATTCTGATGCTGGAAAAGTTCCAAAAGCGTCCTCACAGAACCAATGGCTTTCAGGTCTGTAAGGAGCCCCAAATTTATGGTGGCAATTTCTCTCAACTTCCCAGAATCATAAACACCAGGAGATTGCAGATGGTGTGTGCTGGAAGAGATGGTTAGGCAAAATAAAATTGTAATGATTCTTTCCCAGATAAAATTTTGACTTTAGAATTTTACAGCACTGCAATTGAAAATGAAACTATACAACTGAGGGTCTGGTATAGAAAAAGAAAACTAATAAGCGAATCAAAAAGTAGACTAGGACCCACATTTCCCTCAAGCTCTTTTGTCTTTACACAGATCTGCAGACCAGAAAGTGTTTCCCAAATTGCTAACATTTGAATTTCTGGCAATTAGGTCAGAGATATCTCCTAATATCTCATTTTCTGGGGCTTCTGTAGTGATGAATCCCTGCTGAGCCTCCCCTGCCAGAAGAAGAAACCTATTAGTTTGAATCATGGCATGCAGATACTCAGACTAGCCTAGAACTAGCTAACTTAGTGCCACAGCCTCCTGGAATGCTGTTTTTAGGTTTGTACGAATGTTCCCACCCAGTCTTCTGGGTCACTTTGCTCTCAGGAATCCTGAAGCTTATTCTTGGCAGGCCACAGGCCTTCTGCCAGGGGTTACTAAAAGCAGATGCTGATTTGAGAAGTGTCCATTTGCCCTCTGGTGGCGCAGCCCAGAAGAGCATCCTGAAGCCTGGTCCTCTGGTCCTGGAGTCAGTGCCTTCCCTACTTCCTCTGGTGCTGCCTCCTCCCCAGTGCCAGGTCGCTGATGATGTCTGAAGGTTCTGGAGAAGAGGCTTCTCTGGACTGAGTTCAGGAATGGCTGGGGAGAGGGGGGTGCGGGGGCAGGGGGAGGGCGTTTCCGGGAATGCTGGGCAGGAAATCATTGCTGAACAAGAGCCTCTCTGGAGCTTTAGGAGGTCTGAAGAGGCACCTGCTGGAGTGCTGTGCACAAAGAAGAAGCAACCAGGACCCTCTGTCACCTGACCACTCTATGCCTGGGGAGTGTGGGAGTTGTGGGAGTGTGGGTGCGCATGGGGAGCCAGCGGGAGGATGGTATTGGCGGGTGTATTTGTTAGAAAGTACTAAGTGCTCAAGGGTGGTGTCTGCGGGGCTCCTTTCAGTTTCATTTGTAACTGAGTATGAAGTATGAACAGTGGAGTATGAAGTATTGGAACAGTTCAGAATGATTTTCCTGAAGTTTAATCGGAACGTCTGGCAGTGTGTTCTGGAAAGTATGGTGAAGTGAAACAGTTTAAGTCAAATGTGAGAAAATGAATATAGTTGATATTGGACAAACCTTACTGAGCATGGGAGGGGAAATTTGCTAACAATAGTATTTTATTTTATTTTGATTTTTTGAGACAGAGTCTGTCTCTAGCCCCAGCTGGCCTGGAACTCGCTCTGTAAACCAAGCCAGCTTCAATCCCAGGGAGATCCACCTGTCTCTGTCTCCACATGCCGGGATTGAAGGGATGTGCCACAGTGCCTGCTAACTTTAGTATTTTATGGGATCTGACCAGGCTGGTCAGTTCTTCCTATTCCCAAGACCTGAAATTTCTCCATATCATTCAGTGCTTTGCTTAAGTTCCTGAGCTTCCTTTGGGATTGCTCTCTGAATAATTAATTTTCATTAACTGATCAATTTATTATAATCCCTACTAAATAATACTGAGAAAGTTTGAAAAGAACAGAAAATATATTCCAAAGTGACAGATTATAAATTTACCAATAAATAATCTGCAATGTGGCTTTATTTTGTTCCTCGATAGTAAAATGTAAAAACTTGCTTTCTTCTTTCATAGTAAAAAATGTTCATGGACTTTTTTGGTCTGGTCTGGGCATTATGCAGAAGTTGCTTTAGGGAACATACTCTTCTGTAACAAATATGTACCAAAATACACATGGAAAATTTGTTTCTGCATTTATCATCACTGAACACTGGAGTCAGCATAAGTGTGTGAATGGAAAGTGAAGCTCTGTCTAGAGCCATTAGTGGCGATGAAGATGTTCACTTCGTCCAGGGGTGGCCTGAGCATCCTCTGGACTTCATGTTGCATCCTGTGGCCATCATAAAAAGGAATGACTATTTACACAATGCAGCAAATGTACCGGAGAAAGCCTGCTGTCTTTTCAGAAAGGTTTTTCCTGGAATATCCTTTGGAAGGAAAATTTTCTTGTGTGTCTGTGTCACATAGATGCGTAGGGGACTGACGACGGAAAGGACAGGGCATCCTTACTCCTGTACGATGATGCGCAACACTGCATGGTCTAAATGTGCTTTCTAAAGTGTTTTGGTTGTAATTTCTTTTGCTCTAAGATATTTATAAATATTTTATTTCTTATTTTTATTTTATGTGCTTGAATGAATTCCGTGCATGTATGTAGGTGCACCTATGTCATGCAATGCCTGCTGAAGTCAGAAGAGTGCCTCAGATCTTCTGGAACTGGAGTTACAGACTTTGTTACCTACCATGTGGCTTCTGGGACCCAAACCCAGGTCCTCTACAAGAGCAGCCAGTGCTCTTATCTGAGCCATATCTCTAGCCCCTATTATAATAATAATAATAATAATTATTGTTGAAAGAGGGTCTCCCACTGGAACCTGTGACTCACTGATTATAGTAGTATTTTTATTTCTTATTTTTATTTTATGTGCTTGAATAAATTGCGTGCATGTATGTAAGTGCACCTATGTCATGCAATGCCTGCTGACGTCCAAAGAGGGCCTCAGATCTCCTGGAACTGGAGTTACAGACTTTGTTAGCTACCGTGTGGCTTCTGGGACCCAAACCCAGGTCCTCTGCATGAGCAGCTAGTGCTCTTATCTGAGCCATATCTCTAGCCCCTATCATTATTATTATTATTATTATTATTATTATTATTATTATTGAAAGAGGGTCTTAACCCATGCATGATAGCTCCATCCAAGCTCCATTACATGCTCCATGTTCATTGCTCCTTCATTCACAATAGCCAAGAAATTGAAACAGTCTAAATGTCCATCTACTCTTTTTGAATAATGAAACGGTGATACGTATACATCATGGAATATTATTCAGCTACAAAGAGGATTATGAAATTCATAGGTAAATAGATGGACCTAGAAATAGTCATTCTCAGTGAGGTAACGCAGATCCAGAAACACAAATGCCACATGTTCTCTCTCATACGTGGATGGTGGCATTCAGTCTTTAGATATGTATGTTTAAATTGGAATAAAGTCAGGAATAGAAGAGGCTATGGGCAATACAAAGGAAGAGAGAACACAGGTGGTATGAAGGGAAAACTTCTGGAAACAATGTTATCTACCCATGCATGATAGCTCCATTCAAGCTCCATTACATGCTCCATGTTCGTTGCTCCTTCATTCACAATTGCCAAGAAATGGAACTAGTCTAAATGTCCATCTACTCATTTTGAATAATGAAAACGTGATACATATACATCATGGAATATTATTCAGCAACAAAGAAAGAGGAAGCTATGACATTCATAGGTAAATGGATGGACCTTGAAATAGTCATTCTCAGTGAGGTAACCCAGATCCAGAAACACAAATGCCACATGTTCTTTCTCATATGTGGATGGTGGCATTCAATCTTTAGATCTGTGTCTTTAAATTGGAATAAAGTCAGGTATAGAATATGAGGGATCACAGGTGGTATGAAGGGAGGTAAGGAACAGGAAGGGTTAAATGTGGTTGGGGATAGGAGGACAGGGTACAGGAGGGAGTATGGGGAGGGATATCTAACATTAAAGGCCATTGAAAATGCCATATGGAAAATTATTGTAGATGCTTCCTTAAAATGCATACATATACATATAAATAGAATTTAAATGGAATTACCCCATAACGGGTGGGGGGGAACAATAACTCTCCCAGACACCATACGCTATCAAATAAAAATAATGTCAGGTATGGGTTATGTCTTCTCAAGAAGTCGGTCAATTGGGGGGGGCACATAGATTTACCCCCAACAGCACAGGTTGTTGCTATTACATCAGTTAAACCCTTTAGTATACCTTCTGGAAGTTAAAGGTAAGGCCTATTGCTGAAAACACCACATACTTGAAGCATAGAACGTGGAGAAATCAATCTTGGAACTTGGGACATGGAAGTTTCATGGCTAGCTTTCATAGTGCTATAAGGTGCTATACATGTTACCAGAGGAGACAAGTGATCAATAGTCTTAGACAACTGTGAACTACAATAATGATTGGTCTGGCAAGATTTGCCTGGTGCTATAGTGTCTTGAATGCTATGGAAGCAATGAACAACTTTCTGATTGGATGGAAGGCCTGTTCCACAAGATAGAACTCATATCCAATTTTATTAACTGGGCCAAAACCCCGTGACTGCCTAGTCCACTGGCCCCTGGAGAGAACTGGTACTATTGTTCTGATAGACTTAGTCTTAAACTTCTCCCGAAGTTCTTACCTTTATACCCCCAGATTAATGCATCTCTCAACCCTCATCAGAGGGGTTGCATTGCAGTAGATGGTGATTAATACAGAGATCCTCAGTTAGTCAGTATGCATAGACTGTGTGCTCAGCTCTGAATGGGACATGTATATCACACCAGCTTCCTCTAATGCTGAGGGATCATTGCAGAAGAGGGACAGAAAGTGTAGGAGCCAGAGACAGTGGCCATCTGCAATGAAACAGTATTTGCTAGAAACCTTAGGACCATTACCCTCACAGAGGCTGTGAGTTCATGCATAGGACCTGCACAAGTATTATAACTTGACAGTCGTCACGTGAATGGAAAAAAAAATTTCAGGAATGAAAACTTGGTGTATAAACACAGATAAGAACAATGTGTGAAAGAAGACAAATTTGAGATGTTAAAGAGGCAGGAGGATGCCATCTAAGGAAAAGAAAGGCATTTCCTATCCCACTCACAGTGTGGGTAAGGCCAGGTGATCTTGTTGAGCACCCTCTAAGATATTCAAAAGAGAGTCAACCAGAGAGTTCATAACAGTTATTGAAATCTCCATAGTATGGGGATGTCACTATAGGCATGCCTGAAGCCCTGGGTTAAATCATCAGCACCACTACATTAAAAATAAATAAATAAGTAAGTAAGTAAAAGTAGATAAAGCTAGCATATAGATGTCAGTTCAGTGATGAACTTGGGAAAGAGGATGACTAGGCTGGAGCTTGAGGGAAGCTTCTGGGATTTTTTCTATCTTTTTTGGCCTCTCCTTCCCCTTCTCTCCCTGCACCTCTGTCCTTCTCACATTGTGGGTAAGGCCAGGTGATCTTGTTGAGCACCCTCTAAGAGATTCAAAAAAGAATCAACCAGAGAGTTCATAACAGTTATTAAATTCCTCATAGTTTGGGGATGTCACTATAGGCACGCCTGAAGCCCTGGGTTAAATCATCAGCACCACTACATTAAAAATAAATAATAAAGGTAGATAAAAAGTAATATATAGAAGTCAGAGCAGTGGTAACCTTGGGAAGGAGAATGACTAGGCTAGAGCTTGAGGGAAGCTTCTGAGGGATTTCTACTTTCTGTTCTGTCTCTCCTCCCCCTTCTCCCCGTCTCCCCCTCCACCTCTGTCCTCCACTCCTCCCGCCTTCTTTATTTGGCCGGTAATTGGGGGAAACACAGGGTCTCATTTCATAGCCCAATTTGAACAAGGACTCCCTATGTAACATAGGCCAGTCTCAAACTTGCAAACCTCTTGTCAGGTAGCTTCCTGAGTGTCCTTCTCCACTCCTCCCCCTCACTTGTCTTTATTTGGACAGTGGTGGGCGGGGAGAACACTTGATCTCACTTCATAGCCCAGGCTGGTCAAGAAGTCCTTCTTTTACAGGCCAGCCTCAAACTTGCCAACCTCTTGCTTCAGGTGAGTTCTGTGATTACCGGTGTGTACCCCAGACTCCGTCCCTCTTCTGAAGTACTCTAGTTTTTTTTTGTAAAAAACTAGTAACCTGACTTTCCACAACTACAAGTGTGAATTCACATCAAGGGTTTGTTAATTTTCTGTACTTTCTTTTTGGGAAATAAATAAGTAAAAGTAGATAAAGGTAGTATATAAATGTCAGTACAGTGGTGACCTTGGGAAAGAGGATGACTAGGCTGGAGCTTGAGGGAAGCTTCTGGGATTTTTTCTATCTTTTTTGGCCTCTCCTTCCCCTTCTCTCCCTGCACCTCTGTCCTTCTCCACTCCTCCCCCTCACTTGTCTTTATTTGGAGAGTGGTGGGCATGGAGAACAAATGGTCTCACTTCGTAGCCCAGGCTGGTCAAGAAGTCCCTGTTTTACAGGCCAGCCTCAAACTTGCCAACCTCTTGCTTCAGGTGAGTTCCGAGATTACTGGTGTGTACCCTAGACCTGCCCCGCCCACTTCTGAAGTACTCTAGTTTTTTGTAAAAAACAAGTAACCTGAATTTCCACAAATAGAAGTGTGAATTCACATCAAGGGTTTGTTAATTTTCTGTACTTTCTTTTTGGGTATCTGCATGTCTGGGGACATGTGCACACCTGGAGGCTGAAACTAGTGTCACCTTCATTAACTGTTTGCCTACTTTTTGACCTCATCTCTCACTGAACCACTGATTCGGCCAGAATGGCTGGTCAGCAAGTTATTTCTTTTATCTTTTGTGGCCTCTCCTTCCCCTTTTCTCCCTGCACCTCTGTCCTTCTCCACTCCTCCCCCTCACGTGTCTTTATTTGGACAGTGGTGGGCAGGGAGGACACATGGTCTCACTTTGTAGCCCAGGCTGGTCAAGAAGTCTCTGTTTTACAGGCCAGCCTCAAACTTGCAAACCTCTTGCTTCAGGTGAGTTCTGAGTCCTCCCTAGAGCCAGGCTTTTCAAATGGGTCTAGGGATCTGAACTCAGGTCCTCATGGTTGTAAAGCAAACATTTTACTGACTGTTTGCCTGGAAACACAAAATCCCTGTCCCTAGTCCTCTCGGGTACAGGAATTACAACCAGCAACACTGGGATAATTTTAGTCTCTTCAGTTATAAAAAGAAAACTATGGTGTGTACCCCAGCTACCCCCCCACTTCTAAAGTACTCTAGTTTTTTAAAAAAACAAGTAACCTGACTTTCCACAAATAGAAGTATGAATTCACATCAAGGGTTTGTTAATTTTCTATTCTTTCTTTTTGGGTATTTGCATGTCTGGGGACATGTGCACACCTGGAGGCTGACACTATTGTTACCTGCACTAACTCTTTGCCTATTTTTTTTTACCTCATCTGTCACTTAACCACTGATTCTGCCAGAATGGCTGGTCAGCAAGTCCCAGGATTCCTCTCTGCTATCCCTCTCTAGAGCCAGGCTTTTCACATGGGTCTAGGGATCTGAACTCAGGTCCTCATCGTTGTAAAGCAAGCATTTTACCGACTGTTTGCCTGGACACTCAAAATCCCTCTCCCTAGGCCTCTCGGGTACAGGAATTATAAATCAGCAACAATGGGATAATTTTAGTCTCTTCAGTTATAAAAAGAAAACTATATATGACAGAATACATCATCAGGTACAGTTAAAAGAGGGTGGTCTAAATATGATCAAAATGTATTGTATGGAATTGGGAAAAATTCAATGCAAAGTAATAACAGTACTATAAGAACTGACTATGAATCAGATCATATTAACCACTGAGTCTACAAGCCATAGCCTCTGGCCTCCCGCCCCAATAAACATGGGTGCTTGTCCGCACCTGTGTGCAGCATGTATTCCCCTTCGGTTTATTTTCCCCATCTCTTAAAAACACACAAACCCATTGCTTGCGTTTTGTGCTATTTGCTGGAGGATGACTCTGCAGAGCCCTGTACAGGGTTGGGCTTGGCCTGGGGAGCCTCACCCTCTGCCTGCTGTACCAAAAGCCGAATGAGCACCTGTGTCCTCCCCAACCGCCCAGTCCAAAGGTCCCATCGCTGGCTCTTCCTGGTCACCCAGGTCCCAGCAAGCCTTGATCATCCCAAGGTCTCCTGCCTCAGCCACGGAGTTCAGCAAGAGGCTTCAGGGAGGAGCCCAGAGAGGACGCAAGAAGTGCTGGGTCAAGGAGAACCTGCAGGGTCTGCACTGCCCAGGGAAGTCACCACAGAGCCCGGGTGTCTTGGAAGGGCCCAGAGACTCCCAGCCTGCGCCTCATGAACGCGGCCATCCCTCCCCTGTAGTGGTCCTCACCTGCAGCAGGTGAGAGTGCCCTAGCACCAGGTGCAAGAGGGCGGGCAGAGGGCATCCTGGCGTTGGTTAGAAGGGTCCTCTCTGGACCTCACAGCTCCATTTGAAGGTGAGTGTGCTGTGAAAACTGACAGTTCAGGTACTGTTCAGAAAATGGTGTGATGCAGCAGGTGGAAGGTCTGGTGTTGGGGAAGGTTGGTACAGTCTTGTCTGAGTGTGGTCAGTGCAGTTGATACAGGTGGATGAAACGTGGATCTGGTGTGGTGGCGCTCCCTCTAATCCCATCACTTTTCTTCATCCCATGATGTGAGCTTTGAATTTTGAGTAGTTTGTTAAAGAGACTCAGCTGTCTTTTGTAATTTTTCAATGACTACTTACTTTAATTAAAAGTTTACCACAGTATTTTAATACTTAAATAATGCTGAAAAGTTTGAACAATACAGGAAAATTAAAGAGAGAAATAACTAGCTTCTAAAATTATCAGCGAATGTGTATATATCTGCAGTTCTCCTGAGTTTACTTTCTTTGTAGTGTAGAAATGTAAAATCCCGTTCCTTTATATTCTGTTTCATCAAGAGGCTTTAAGACACAGACACGCATCAGTATGCATTTCTGGATTAATTGTGACTGTCCCCTTGTGTGCAATAGTGTTTCTTTATGAGATTTGGGTACACTAGGGTTCATCGCATACATATTTACAGTCACTTTATCTTTACAGTGGATTGCTCCAGTTATTAATATGTAGTGGTGTTTATTCTTTCTAGCTTTGGCTTGGCGTCTGCTCTGTCACATATGCATACGGCTACTCCTGCTCGCTTTGGACTTTGGAGTAGAAGTACGGGTTTCCACCCTTTTACTTTGTGTCTTTTTGTGTCTCTGCCAGGTAGTTAAGTTTCTCACTACAACGAACAATTGGTTGCTATTATTGTTTTATTATGATTATTATTTGATTTTTAATTCAGCCTGCCAGTCACATCTTTTACTGCAGAATTAATACTATTTATATTTAGGGTTAGTATCAAAAGGTATTTAACGAAATTGAATCCTCTAATTTGGTGGAGTTTCCTCTTTTGGTTTTCGGATTTGGTTTCACTCGCTATGTGTTCTTTTCTCTCTCCTCTTAGAAGTTTGCTGGCTCACTGAGTTAATAATGTTTACGTCTTTACTGTTTTTTAATTATCTGTTACTCTGGTAAGGTTTATTTTCTCCCGTGCTCCTGTGATCACAGGCTTCTTTCTTCTTTGTTCTTAGAGTTACTTCTTTAATGCTGGATTAGTGCTCATAAATTGTACTAGTTATGCTGATCAAGAAGGGCTTTCTTTCTCCTTCAATTTTTTTTATTTTGAAAAATGTTTTATTAATTAAATTTTTAAAAAAAATTTAGAAACTACATGATTAGAAGAAGCATTTCATTTCACCTTTAACATATTCAGTAACACACTCCAAAGCAAGAGTACATCTCATTTACAAATTGCTATAAATTTCTAGATTCACAGTTGAATTAAAAGTTATACAATATTGAACTCAGTATAAACCTTATAAGACATAAAATTAATGAAGTTTTAACCTTTAAAAAAGATCATTAAACCTTTAAAAAAGATCTCCATTTCATTTTACAATATATTGTTCCTTGCAGAAAGACTCATTGTTTTTGCTACTCACACAGATGTTGGCACATGCATCTCTAATCTGTGTGTATCTGATTATTACGAGTCATAATCAATTGCACTTTAATCCTTGGCACCTATGTATGTTTATAAAGTCATCGGGTAGATTTCAGTGGTATCGTTTATCACCTCTACTAATTAACATGACATAAATTTCCATGTTTCCTCCTCAAATATACTACATTTTTAAAAATTTGTTGATTTGTTATGTGTGCGTGTGTGTGCGTGTGTGTGTGTATCACACAGAACATCCCAAACCATCTTATTCAACTATACACCCACTTCCCAGATACCACCCTCCCATAGCCTCCCCCCCCCACTAGAGCCCTTATACTCTGATATCTCTGCTACTGTCTGCTGTGTTG
>NW_008351087.1:61120-62932 GCF_000622305.1 Nannospalax galili
ACTCAACCATGGTTGGCTTCGCTCCGAAGCGTGGAGGAAGTGATTCCTCTGTGTTGACCCTCCTCCTCTTTCTAGACTGGACACTGCTTCAAGGCCACTTGGTGAGATATCAACAGCCTCCTTGATCAAGAGGACAGATGACTCACCACAGTTACAGGACATTTTGAGGAATGCTATAGTCCCTTGGAACTAGTCGACCTAGGAGGGCAAAGAGCAAAAACTCTCCTTTATTTATCTCTTAGCAGATTATTGTAGGCCTCAAAGTATGTCTGTTAAACGTCCGAGAAGTTTAGTTCCACCAGTCTGGTCTTTTAATTACTGTGTGTCATGTAGATAAATCTTGGGCAAAGATCAGTTGTTCTCAGGTAAGCTTTACCTAGACATATATTTCTGCTATGTATAATTTGTCAGTAGGTTGTAGGAGCAATATGGTTCTCTCAGGTTTTCAAAACTAGCTGGGTATTGTTTATCTCTCGCATTGTATCACACCTCCACCATGATTTTTCCACTTAAGGTGCCCCCATTTCCCCCCTTTTTCCCTTACTAATACCCTTTTCCTATGGTCCTACTTCTCTTGAGCTCCTTCTTTCCCTTTATCCCCTAGGTTCCCTGTATACCTTTCCCTCCCTCCTCCCTTAAACTAACCCAGTATTTATCCATATCTCCCTTATTAAGGACTCTTTCCTACTGTGCCCTTTCAGGTTATTTCTTTTCCTTTACCTAAATTTCCTTTCCATTATCCTAGTTCCTGTAGTTATGTCTGGTTACATACTTATTTATCAGAGTCTAGTTCTAGGATCCACATATGAGGGAGAACATATGTCGATTTTTCTTCTGAGTCGGTGTTACTTCACTTAGTATAATAGTTTCTAGTTCGATCCATTTACCTGCAAATTTCTTGATTTCACCTTTCTTTACCACTGAGTAAAACTCCATCACATTAATGAACCACATTTTCATGATCCACTCATTAATTGTGGGACACTTAGGTTGCTTCCATCTCTTAGCTATTTTGAAAAGAGCAGCAACAAACATGGATGTACAAGTGTCTCTGCAATAGCATGAGTTCTCTGGGTATATGCCAAGGAGTTATATAACTGGGTCAAATGGTAGTTTCATTTGTAGTTTTTAAGAGTTCTCCATCACTGCTTTCCATAGGGATTGAACAAGTTTGCAGTCCCCCAGCCAGTGGATGTTGGAGGGGGGAAGGGGATGATCACGTAGATCTTCAGCCCATCTTTTAATTGGGTCATTTTGTTTCTCACTTCTTTATTTTTTGAGTTCTTTATATATTCTGGATGTTAAACTTCTGTCAGATGTGTCGCTGGTGAAGATTTTCTCCCATTCTGTGGGTTTTCTGTTTGCTTCTCTGGTTGCCTCCTTTGATGTACAGAGCTTTTTAGTTTAATGAGGTCCCATTTTTAAATTCTTGCCCTTGTTTCCTAAGCAATTGATGTCTGGTTTAAAAAATCCTTTCGTACACCTATATCTTGTAGGTTTTTCCCAATGTTTTCTTCTAATATTTTCAGAGTTTCAGCCTTTACTTTGAGGACTTTGAGGAATTGACTTTTGTGCCGGGTGAAAGAGAGGGGCTTAGTTTCATTCTTCTAAATGTGGAGATCCAGTTTTGCCAGCACCATTTACTGAACATGCTGTCTTCCCTCCGAGGTATTTCATAGCCATCTTTACTTCCTCTTTTGAGAACTCTCTTTTCAATTCCTTAGCCCATCTTTTCATTGGGTTGCTTTTTGTCTTGGTTCTGTGTTTTTTAAGTTCGTTATATATTCTGGTAATTAAACCTCTATCAGATGT
>NW_008351087.1:63600-64403 GCF_000622305.1 Nannospalax galili
ATGGGAGGTCCTTCCATCTTCTAATGTCTTCCTCAACCTCTTTTTTTAAAGTTTTTAAATTTTCATTGTATAGGTCTTTAATGTCTTTGGTCAGGTTTAATGTTATTATTATTATTTCTTTTTGCAGCTATTGTGAAGGGAAGTGTTTCCTTGTGCTCTTTCTCTGATTGCTTGTTATTGGTATATAAAAAGGCTATAGACTTTTGTAGGTTAATTTTGTAACCTACCACTTTACTGAACATGTTAATAATTTCTAGGATGTTTCGGGTGGAATTTTTGGCATCCCTGTGATATAATATCATATCTTCTGCAAAAAGGGATAATTTGATCTCTTCTTTTCCAATTACTCCTTTAATTTCCTGCTCTTGTCTTATTGAGCTTGCAAGAGTTTCAAGTACTATGTTAAACAGAATTGAAGATAGTGCACAGCCTTGTCTGGTTCCTGATTGCAATGGGATTGCTTCAAGTTATTTTCCACTTAGAATGGTTTTGGCTGTGAGTTTATTATATATGGCTTTAATTATGTTGAGGTATGTTCCCTCCAGTCCAGTTCCCTCTAGGACTTTGAACATAAGAGCATGTTGAATTTTCTCAAAGGCCCCCTCTGCATCTATTGAGATGACCATACGTTTCTTGTCTTTGAGTCCATTTATATGATTTATGACATTTATTGACTTATGTATATTAAACCATCCCTGCATCTCTGGGATCAAGCTGCCTTGATCATGGTGGATGATCTTTAATTGTGTGCTTCTATGCAGTTTGCAAGTATCTTGTTGAGAATTTTTGCATCTATGTTCATT
>NW_008351087.1:65223-69301 GCF_000622305.1 Nannospalax galili
ATTGTTATTTTCATTTAATTCCAGGAATACTTTTATTTCTTTCTTAATTTCTCTTTTGACCCATTCATCATTAAGGAGTGTGTTGTTTAATCTCCATATGTTCATGTGATGATTATGGCTTCTTCTGGGGTTAATTGTAAGCTTTATTGCATTGTGGTCTGATGGAATGCATGGAATTATTTCGGTCTTTCTGTATTGAGGTTTGTTTTTTGCCCCAGTATATGGTAAATTTTGGAGGAGGTTCCATGGGGTACTGAGTGGAAATTAATCCTTTGGTGCTTGGGTGGAATACTCGGTAGATGTCTTTTAAGTCCGTTTGACATATGGTATTGTTTAATTTTAATATTTCTCTGTTAACTCTCTTCCCTGTGGACCTATTTAATGGAGACAGTGGGGAATTGAAGTCCCCTACTATTAATGAGTTAGGGTTAATCTGGGTCTTAAAGTCCTCTAGTATTGTTTTCATGAAGTTGGGTGCACAAGATTTTGGTGAATGTATGTTCATGATTGTAATAGCTTCTTGATTCATTGTTCCTTTGATTAAAATGAAGTGGCTATCTTTGTCTCTTCGGATTAATTTTGGTTTAAAGTCTATTTTGTCAGATATTAGATTTACTGTGCCTGCTTTTTTCTTAGTGCCACTTGCTTGGTATATTTTTTTGCATCCTTTCACTTCAAGATAGTGTCTGTCCTTGAAAGTGAGATGAGTTTCTTGCAGACAACAAAAGATATGTTTTGTTTCTTAATCCATTCACCTAGTCTGTGTCTTTTGACTAGGGAGTTCAGTCGGTTAATATTTAAAGTTGTTAATGAAGATGGCTATTGAATCTTGTCATTTTTATCTCTGTTTACATTCTTGATATAGCTGTACTTTTCCACAGTTATACCTTCATTGAATTTCTTTCCACAATCCTTTGGTTATAGTTGTCACCGACAGTGGTGGCCGCTCCTCTTTTCTTGTGCATGCTGCTCATTTTTTCTCATGGGCGTCAAGCCTGCTCCTCCACTCGCCCTGGGCCGAGGCCACTCTTCCACCTGACCTGGGCTGAGGCCGTTGTTCTACTTCCTCGGGGCTGAGGAAGCTCTTCTGCTTGCCTGGTGCTGAGGTAGCTCTTCTGCTCACCTGGCGCTGCCTCCAATCATCACTGCTTCTGCCCAGTCCGAGACCCCAGGGCTGGTGAGGAGACTGTGTCAGCAGAGCCACATTCAGACACAGGAGACCAGGTTCAATGACACAGATCTGGTTTATTGCAGGAAGGCACAATCTTATATAGGGGTAGTGTTCCAATGACAGCACAACCAGTATGATACCTTATTAGCAGAACAGGTTTAGCATCCTATCACAGTACTGCAAGTAGAATATGTTATTAGCATAACAGACTTAGCATCCTATTAGCATAACAGTCTTAATGTCCTATAACAGAATAGAGGGTAGGGTGCCTCAATGTCTCTGTTTGTGGAGTGAAATGTTCGAGGTCTCCCCAGGTTGGTGGCTTTTGTTGTCTGTGATGTTGGGTCAGTCTGTCAGTGGTCATTTTTTCCAGGGCTGCCATCTCTGGGCTCGGTGGTTGTGGAGGGAGGTTTTCCATTGCAGGCAATTCTGATGTTCTGGGCTGGGATCCAAATGGGGGCTGGAACATTATCTGGAAAGACACACACATATCCCCGCCCTTGTGTTGACAACAGGTGTCAATAATATGATGGATATATTTGATCTTGCCAAAGGAAGGGGAGTGAGTAACATCCATTTGCCAGATCTTGTTAGGGCAGGTGCGAGACCAATGACCCTGTCCTCCACAAGCTCAACATCTGCCCTTGTCTGCCTGGGCCTGTGGCTGTTGAGCAGCCAGTGCCTCAGCAAGAGCTGTGGCATGAATTTGAGCAGTCCCCAATCCTGAGAGGCTAGAATCCATTCACAGACATCCTTGTGTCTAATGGGTCCTATGGCAAGGCAACACTCAGGAGAGCGGCCTTCATATGCAAGATCTTTGAGCAAAGCATCTGCGGCTCCCCAATGGCTGATTTTCCTATTAACACTTTGTTGGCATCTTTAAACAAAGTCAGAGAAAGGCTCTCCTGGTTTCTGTATTAATCTGGTTAATTTGGTATCCTCACGAGTTGGCATACTTTAGAAAGCACAGAGTGCACAAAGCCGCACTTGTTTAAAGTAGCGAGGAGGTCCCTGTGCCAAGGCTTGTGGGGTTTCAAAAGTGCCACGCCCTACCAAGGCGTCAAACCCAATGTTTTGGACATTGGCATTTCTATTGCAGTCTGCCTGTTGTTTGCACTCGTCCTGATAAGGAGCCTTCCTTAAGAGAAAATCACCTCCCTGTAGACAGGTGCGGGCAATATTCTGCCAGTCATAGGGGGTATTGGCTGCATGTCTGATTGTATCTAATAGCTAACCAAACCAAGGGCAATGAATGCTATCCTCAATGGCTTCCTTGCCAGCTTTTTTAGAGTATCATGGGAATATGGATTCCAGACATTAGGGTTTTGTAGTCCCTGATTGATGGTAACTGGGGAAAAACGGTATAAAATCACCCATTGTATCATATGAGAGGGGCCTAGCGGGGAGGGGCTTCCAGTCCTCCTCTGGAAGGGAGGGGTAGATGAACTGGGGGGAACTTCCTTAGAGCTAGTGCAAGATGGTGGAGAGTAGCCATTGCCCCATAAAAGAGGAGTGGAGGCTGCCTTAATTTCCCGTTTTTCATCAAACACAATACAAGATGGCAGAGGGTAGCCACAGCCCCATAATGGCGGGGCAGGGGCAATCTTGACTTCCTGATTTTCATCACGGGGACCCTCGGACCCTAATTCCTCATTTTTTACCTCATCATCAGCAGTTATTTCCATATCAGAAGAGAAATCAATTAGTTTGGTTTTGACTGGATATTCCTTTGGCAAGCTGTCCCCACTATCCTGTTGCTTTATTTGTTTATCTATGTTTTCAAGTATGAGATTATTCTGCTCAGGGGCCTCAGGGGGAATTCCCCGAAGCAAGGCCAGAATGGCAGTCACAATGGGTTAGAACGGACGAGACAATGGACACCCTTCCCTGACTTCTCTCTTTCTGGCCATGAATAACACATGAGCCCATTGCTTCAGATCCCAACAACAGGAATCTGTAACCCAGGGGACAAGAGCTAATACTTCGTCTAAAACCTTAGTTACATCCTTTTCTGTTACCCTAATTTGCCTACTCCTGAGGAGAGAAACCAGTGCAGCAGCCGGGGGCCGGCAGCTGCTGGATGACTATTCCCCATACTGGAGGTCACTCACCCTGCAAGACGTACTCGGAAGGACTCAGAAGCCATTCAGGAAGATGATTAGTGAAGACAGGAACTACATGCCAAACCAAAGACTGTGAGCCAGAAGAACGAATGTGGTGAATACCCACAGAAGTATTATTGGCAAAGGGGGCATCGGGATCCCCGAGTCTTACAGCTCAGTGTTACAGCCTCATGGGCCAGGGTTTTCGAGGCCCATGTTAGGCGCCAGCTGGGTCAATGCCAGTGGTGGCCGCTCCTCCATTCTCATGGGTGTCGAGGCTGCTCCTCTGCTCGCCCTGGTCTTAGGCCATTCTTCTGATCACCTGGTGCTGAGGCAGGTCTTCTGCTTGCCTGGCACTGCCTCCAATTGTTGCTGCTTCTGCCCAGTTCCGGACCCCAGGACTGGTGAGGAGACTGTGTCACCAGAGCTGCATTCAGACACAGGAGATGAGGTTCAGTGACACAGATCTGGTTTATTGCAGGAAGGCAAAAGTTTATTTAAGGAAGTGGTCCAATGACAGCTCAAAAGTAGGATACCTTATTAGCATAGCAGACTTAGCATCTTATTAACAAACAGACTTAATGTCCTATCACAGAATAGAGGGTAGGATGCCTCATTAGCATACTGGGTGTCAGATTACAGAGCCTGGATTCCTAGAAACCATGTGACCCTGACTGTTTCATCATCTAAGTGTTGCAATTTTGGATTCTAAGGGTGGTGATTAGGGAGTGGCTATCTCTAGGCATCAGTCTCATGATCTGCCAATGGGAGCAAATGTCACAGGCATTCCTTGTGGCTCCAGTGG
>NW_008351087.1:69574-73918 GCF_000622305.1 Nannospalax galili
AAAGTCAGCTGTAATCCTAATGGGTTTTCCTTTATATGTAACTTGTTGTTTCTCTTGCAGCTTTCAGTATTGTCTCTTTGTTTATTACATTTAAGGTTTTACTATGATGTGCCATGGAGAGTTTCTTTTCTGGTCCTGACTGTTTGGTGTTCTATATGCTTCTTGCATTTGTATGGGCATGTCTTTCTTTAATTTTGGAAAATTTTCTTGCATGATTATTTTGAAGATCTGGTCCATTACATTATCTTGGGGTTCTTCTCCTTTCTGTATTCCTATGATTCATAAGTTGGACTTTTTATGGTGTCACACAATTCCTGTATATTCCATTCTTTTGATTTCTTAAATTTTTCATCATCTTTGCTTGAGTGGTCTAGTTTGTCCACTTTATTTTCCAGTCTCGATACTCTGTTTTCCATTTTATTCATCCTATTGGTGAGGCTTTCTCCAGTTGTTTCTAATTGGCTTACTGAGTGTTTCACTTCCTTCTTCATTTCAGCCTGAGTATTCTTCAATATTTCTAACTCTTTTCTGAATTCATTCAGATGTTTATTTCTATCTTCCTTCAGTCCTTTGATTTCTTTGTGTGTTCTTTAAACTCACTGAATTCTTTTATCATATTTATAATTGTTCTTTTGGGTTACATGTCCTTCATTATCTCTAGGGGGTTCTCATTTTACTCCTCTAGAGGACTATTGGTATTTGGTGGGGAATATGTTATTTCAGTTTTTCATTTTATTATTTTTTCTCTATGATTTTGAAATGTGAATATTTTGTAGTTTCTGATTCTTGTTTGAGACTCAGGTCTTCAAGTTTAGGTCTGCTTCTTTTTGTGAACTTTAAGTGTCTTTGTGGTTTAATTTTGGGCATGAAAACCTGGTTCATCTTAGCTTCTGGTTCTTTATTTTGATTTTATATTGGAGTGGACTGATTGCTTTTGTCTTCAGTAGTTCCCACAGAGGCCCAATTCAGTTGAGAGTCAGATGTTCTCAGGCTTTCTCCTAAGGTCTGGATCCCTCCAGAATGACTTTGGCCTCAGGAATTTGGGGATAGGACTGGCCTGGGAGACTGGCCCAGGAAAGATGCTGGTATAGGGCAGCTTGTGGCTGTGACACCCAGAGATGCAAAAGCAAATGGGGCGGGAAGAGGCCCCAAGGACTCCTGGGGACTGCACTGAGGAGCTGGGTTGCTCTGGATGCAAAGGATCAAGAAGAGGTAAGGTCAGCTCCCTGTCTCAGAAAGAGGCTGGAGGGTGGTGCTGGCCCAAGGAAGTAGAGGGAGGTGAAGCAGTGCTCCTGGGGCCCAGAGAAGGCACTACATTGGTCTGGATGAAAAGGATCAGGAAGCAGTATTGCTTCCCCAGGTGTCTGGGGCCCCAAGACAAAAAATGGGGTGGGGTCAAACTCAGAGGAGAGAATGGCAGGGGAGATGGGAGGGGAATGGGGCTTGGGGACTCAAGGCATGAGGGCGCAATGGACTTACCCTGGATGGAGGCCTGTGGGTAGCTAAAATATTTTTTAAAAAGACTGTTCTTCCTAACTTAATAGACCAAATCAACATAATGCCTCACTGGCATGACCAGAGGCCAAATATCTGCCACAGACATTCCTGGAGGCTTCTGTACTTGGGAATTCCAACCTTCTCAACTGAAATTAATACTACCCACCACAAAACTGAATTGATTTTGCAGGTGAAAATGAGTTTGGAGAAGCTAAGTCCTTATAGGTTACAAGGCTAGCAAGTTGAAAATACATAAGGAATTTATCCCCCAACAGTCTTAGGAATGAAGCCTCTCAGTGAAGTAATGACCAAGTTACAGATTAGATTAAGAAATGTGGGTGGAGTGCGGTGATGCACATTTATAATCCCAGTCCTGAGGAGGCTCAGGTTTATTTTGAGTTTAATGTCCAAGTGGGCTACATAGTGAGATCCTGTAAAGTAATGATGGCACACATCTGTAATGCCAGTACAATACTTGGAAGAATGTAGAAAGAAAATCAGGAGTTCAAGGTCAGCCTAAGCTGTATAGGGAGTTGGAGGTGAGCCTGGGCTGTATGAGATTTTAATCTCAAAAAATAAATTAAAATAAAATAAACAAACCACCTTGCAGGTTGTAGTGGGCCATAACCTGTAATTCCAGCACTTGTAAAAGCAAGAGGCACAAGAATTCAGAGAGGAGACTGGGGAGATAGCTTACTTGATAAACTACTTGTTCAAGTTGCAATGACCTGAGTTCAGATCCCCAACAACCACATTAAAAAGCCAGGTTGGCGTGGCCACCTCTCTGTTATCCCAGAGCTCTGGAAGCCAAGACAGTGGATCCCTAGAGCAAGCTGGACTAGATGAATAGGTGAATTCCAGGTTCAACAAGAGATGCTGCATCAGTAAAGTTGTCAGCGATTGAGCAGTAAGCCCAGCAGACAGAATGTGTGAATTACAGAAGAGCCACAAGCCTCATTAGGGAAAGGCTAACTGGCCTTAAATTGATAGGCTGGCCTTGCTCAAGCCTTATCAACTGGTCACTCTCTGGGCTGAGGGAGATTGTTTATGGAGCTAACCTGTCTCCTTTAGTGCCCTAAGATAGCTTGCCTGCCTGAGAAAATAATCTTGGGAGAGAGAGCCTCAAGGACACCAGACCCTGGCACAGGTTAACTCATGCAGCTATGAGCAGCAGAGTTCCTATAAAAGTGGAAACCACCCCTCCCTTCAATGCAGATGCCTGATTCCCAAGGCAAGGCCTTGACTCTTTGCTATGTCCTCAGAATAAAAGGATATATTCCTTGCCTATTGCAGGTCTGGCTCTGACTCTTATTTCTAAACTCTAAACTTGTTTCTAAACTTCTTCCTTTTCTGCCCTCCTAAATCTAACAGCAGCTTTCCCTTATGTTCCTGGGGTGCTACCTTAGGGCCCCTCAGGGGCCCCAGAAGAGGAGTCTGAGGCCAGAATGTGACTTGGGATGCCTTTGAACTACCTCCCTGCCCTCCCCCCAACTCGGTCTCTCCATTCTCATCAGCTTCAGCCAGGGACTGTATCTTATAATAAGCAGAGTTTATATTGCTTTTTCCCTGAAAGACTCAACCTGATTAGCGATGTATTTGATTTCCAGAATCATTTCCATATTTAAAACTAAGTTTTACTAGAATTAAAAACTACCCATTAAAGCAATGACTATGTCATTGTTAGCAGTTTTGTAGTTTATCGTCATAACGGGATGAAGATGACTAACAATCAGTAGGTACAATCTAGAGACGTAAATTATGAAACAACTAACTGCCCCTGACTGCTTCTCTAAACTCTGCTTATTATAAGATATTCAAAGTTGATTTTATTATTTAAAATATTTCATTTTTTACTTTTTATTTTATGTGTATGTACATATTGCCTGCTTGTGTGTAAGTGCACCCATGTTGTGCAATGCCTGTGGAGGCCGGAAGAAAGCATCAGATTTCCTGGAACTGGAGTAATGGACTGTTGTCAGCCACCATCTAGGTGCTGGGAATCAAATCAGGTCCTCTGCAAGAGCAGTAAGTGCTCTTAACCACTGAGCCATCCCTCCATCCCATAGACTCCAAAATTTATAAACAATACAGAACAGGAGATGTGGTGGTACTGAAGTCTGCTTGTCAGCTTAAATTGTGTCATAATATACTTCTCAAGTAAGACAAATATGCTCTGTCAGCGGTCTTTCTCTTGCTTAATGAGTTTTGAATGATTTTTATGCTCTACTAATTCATGCCCCTTTGTTTCTTAGGAAATTGATATCTAATTAAAGCCAATATATTCAGTTATACCAGCCTCTCATTTGGAGTTCTTATCATAGCGATATATACTGTTCATTGGAAAGGAATCTATTACCACACAGTTTAAAATAATCCTTACGTGTGCTGTCAATCTGTGTTCATAATCTCCTTTCTCTGGACCATCAACCTGCTATTGCTTTTTCCTTCACAGAAAGGCAGAACCCCTCGAGATGTCATCCAATAATGACCCCATCATAATCCCAATGACAGAAAGAAGCACCAGTGCCCCTCCTGGAATGAGCACCAGTGACTTGAAGACATGTACTGAAGGGGATGTGTTAAGTTTTCATAACCTCAGCTATCGAAAAATACGGCAAACTGGCTTTCCACTTCGACGAAAAACGTTTGAGAAAGAAAGTCTGTCAAATGTCAAGTATGTACATGATCTAAAGCGGCCACTTTATTACCCTGATCAGGACAGAATTACTCTATTATCAGTAAACTGCTTTTCAGTGCCTGTGTGTGTACATGTGCATGTGTGTGTGCAGATGCATTTGTGCATGTGTGTGTAGGCTAGAGGTCAACTGGGGATGTTGTTCCTCAGGT
>NW_008351089.1:0-331 GCF_000622305.1 Nannospalax galili
GCAGCCATGCTTTATATCCATGTCCTTCACTGCTGCGCATGTGCCATTAACATGTTAATCACACAGTCATGGGGCTTGGCAGGGTGCCCGGGTGCCATCTTGGGCACTCCCACGTGGGCCTGCTCTCCACATCTCCCCCTTTTTGTTTTTGTATGACAACTGGGATCGGGTCTGTCTTAGGTTGCCCTGGTCCACTCCAAGTCCTTACCCGTCATCAGCTAACCCAGTAGTATAGCAGGGCGCCTGTCTTAGGTTGGTACTTGTGTGCCAAGGTCTTACTCATCATTGACTCTGATCCAGCATATTCAGCCATACTGTAGGCGAGGCTCCC
>NW_008351090.1:0-996 GCF_000622305.1 Nannospalax galili
GCATTACATCCATACATGAGATTGTCAAAGAATTAACTTAATAAAAAAAAATAAAGAAACAAACAAATAATGTGAAATGGCCTGGAATGTGGCTGGAGAGCTCTCTAGTGCACTGAGCACAGAAGGGCTGTGGCAGACTTCAGAGCAAGATCTGTGCTAGTGAGGCTTTGCTCAGGACTGAGGCAGAGTGTGTGGGCTGCAGGTTCAGCGCCAGTGAGTCAGCAACGCATGTTAAGTAAGAAACCTCTAAAGACAGGACCTGGTGGCACACACCTTTAATCCCAGCGCTCAGGAGAAAGAGACAGCTAGATCTCTGTGAGACTGAAGGCAGCCTCTTCTACATAGTGAGTTCCAAGCAATCTGGGGCCATAGGGAGACCGGTTTCAAAAAAGCAGAGAACTGGGGGTGGGAGCTCTAAGCAGAAACACACAGGAAATTTATTTATTATTTACTTTCTTTTAAAAATATTCTATTATTTTTATTTTATGTGTATGAGTGTATTGCCTGCATGTATGTGAGTGCACCCATGTTGTGCAATGCTGCAGAGGTCAGAAGAGGGCTTTGGATTCCCCTGGAACTGGAGTTAAGGATGGTTCATAGCTGCCATGTGGGTGCTGGGAATTGAACCTGGGTCCTCTGCAAGAGCAGTCAGTACTCTTAACTGCTGAGCCATCTCTACAGTCCCCTATTATTTATTTTCAATCATGGTTTTTCTGTGTAGCTGAGCTTGGCCTAGAACTCTATAGCCCAGGCTGGTCTTGAACTCATGACCTTTCTTCCTTTGTCTCTGGAGTAGCTGAGACTACAGGCCTGTAGCACATGCCCAGCTCTTCAGTCTGTTTTTATCTGTACCACAGGAACTGCATTGCAAGGCTATGTATTGACCAGTTGATGAAATATGACCAGCTACCTCAGGAATCTGACCCTGTGCATCCCCCAGGGATATGGGGATTCAGCATTAGCTGCTGGAGTGTTTGAGGCCAACTTTACAAAACA
>NW_008351091.1:0-286 GCF_000622305.1 Nannospalax galili
TCTCTTAGGGCAGCACATAGACCACCCTGCTGTAAGAACAGGAGGTCTAATTGCCTACGATTTTCCAGGGCTAGCTCAGTCAGCAAGCTCAGAGAATTTTGTAGGTGAGTAATTGACTCCTCGACTCGTCGGTGATCTGAATCTAAGCTGGCTCTGAGCTGGGAATAATGATGATCTTGTCTTGCCAGCAGCAATCCCTCTCCCAATGAGGAGACTTAAAGTTACTGTGGTTATTGATTCCCTTCTAAGTCTAGTGAGGCTGGTAGTTCTTGGGCCTTTTAGACTA
>NW_008351091.1:425-702 GCF_000622305.1 Nannospalax galili
GTATCATTGTGAGGCAGGAGGAACTATACTAGCAGAGGCTAGTATAGGTCAGTGAGACCTGGCCAACACAGGTCCCAATGCCAGTTACCTGAGATAGGGTAAGAGAAACATTTGATAGCCATCTGCATTCTGTGAGCACCAATTGTAAAGATCACTGGTGGAAAAGGGCCAGTAATAAAAGGGCTGATTGCGCTCTCAGTCTGAGGGCCCCACTGGCTGGAGGGGGAGGACAATGGTGTCAGGCTGGGGGGCCAACCCCTCCGGCTCCATGTGGCCT
>NW_008351092.1:0-234 GCF_000622305.1 Nannospalax galili
GTGATGTCACATTGGGGAATTGTGATTTCATAAGGGGCCATAGTGTTGGCATATTTTAGCATGATGGTGTCACATTGAGGCATTTTGATGACACACTGGAGCCTTGAGATGTAACATTGGGGGATTGTGAAGGGACATTGATCACCGTGTTTGCATACTGAGCATGGTGACGACACAATGGACCATTGTAATGACACAATTGCGATTTATGATGGCACAAAGATCATTGTGAGG
>NW_008351093.1:0-330 GCF_000622305.1 Nannospalax galili
CTCACTGTGTAGACCAGGCTGGCCTGGAACTCACAGAGATCCGCCTGCCTCCCAAGCACTGGGATTAAAGGCGTGTGCCCCCACGCCCAGCCCAGGTTGGACTCTTAAATGCACCCTGAAGGCCTGTATGCTGAAGGCTTAGTAGCCCAGACTGTCATGCTATTGGGAGTGATGGAACCTTCTGGAGTTGGGGCCTTGTGGAGTGAAGTTAGGTCATTTGGGGCATGCCCTGGAAGGGAACATTAGCACCGTGGCCCCATCCTGACTATTTACCGGCCGCCAAGGAAGCAGCATCCTCTGCTACCCCTTCCTACCACGACGCCCTGCCTC
>NW_008351094.1:0-202 GCF_000622305.1 Nannospalax galili
TCTGGTATTGCAACGGTGCCTCACACATATGGAATTTCCAGTATAAAATTGCTGTGATTGTGATTGTCATTGTCCATAAGTTCTGATTACTCTGCCTTAGACTCAAGTCCTGATGTAGGGTTGCCCCTTCATCCAGTGTACGACTTAGGTCTCCAGGGTGTTTTTTATTTAATTATACAAATATTATTTCAAGAATGTCACA
>NW_008351095.1:0-244 GCF_000622305.1 Nannospalax galili
AACCTGGTTAGCCAGATGTATAATGTCTGGAATTAGCACATTCCATGGTTCGTGGCGAGGACAATTTCCCAAGACCCAAGGTTGCCCCCTTTTCCTTTTGGTGTGGAGCAGAGTTGCTGCTGAAATGGCTCTGAACAAAATGGAGTAACTTAGGTAGGTTTGCTGAGCAGTTCATTCCCCACTCCTTTTATGAGTAAGGTTAATTCTTTGACCTATTAAGTATAGCTTTCTTTATGCACTGGTA
>NW_008351096.1:0-402 GCF_000622305.1 Nannospalax galili
ATACCAATGACAAGCAGTCAGAGAAAGAGCACAGGGAAACCCTCCCACTCATAATAGACACACAAAAAAATAAAATATCTTGGAATAAACCTGACCAAAGACATTAAAGAGCTCTACAAGGAAAATTTTAACTCTTTGAAGAAAGAAATTGAGGAAGACATCAGTAGATGGAAAGATCTCCCATGCTCATGGATTGGAAGAATTAATATTGTGAAAATGACCATCCTACCAAGAGTCATATATAGATTCAACGCAATCCCAATCAAAATCCCCATGACATTTTTCACAGAATTGGAAAAAATTATCCTAGGATTCATAAGGAAGGACAAGAGACCCCGGATAACCAAAACGACCCTGAGAACTAAGAGCAATGCTGGGGGATTACTATACCAGATTTTAAGC
>NW_008351097.1:0-482 GCF_000622305.1 Nannospalax galili
CTGCAACCTTCCTAAAGAATGCCACTAGGTAGGAAGCAAGTGTTCAAACACGTGGGGTTCTCCTTCAGTTCCTTTGTCTCTTCCACCATGTGAAGATGAACTATTCCCTTCTTTGGGGGAAGCCAGCACTTACTTGGTCTCTGAAACCTCCAGGGTCTTGGTCCTGCAATACCAAGCCTACAGAAATGTAGGAAGATAAGCCTATGTAGTTCCTCAACTTCCCAAACTCCGATATGCATAGCTCCATAGTATGGGAACACTTGGTTAGCCAACCAAACAGTATTAACTTCCCACCTCAGGAAATGCATGTCTCGTTACTCACTTTGCAAGTGGCACATCCTGTCCACCCCCTCTCAGCAGGAAGGCCACTTTAATTGGCTCTCATAATCAGCGTGCTGCTTGTAAGTCTAAAATACCTCAAAGGATCAACATTACACTTCAGTGGTTTAAATGCTCCAATACACAACTGAGCTTAGCAATTT
>NW_008351098.1:0-226 GCF_000622305.1 Nannospalax galili
TATTGTCTCACCCCTCCATCATGGTTTTCCCACTTAAGGTTCCCCCATTTCTCTCCATCTCCCTTACTAATATCCTTCTCCTATGGTCCTACCTCTCTTGAGCTCCTTCTTTCCATTTATCCCCTAGGTTCCTTGTATACCCTTCCCTCCCCACCTCCCTTAAAGTAACCCAATATTTATCCATATGTCCTTTATTAAGGCCTGTTTCCTACTGTTCTTCTCTTTC
>NW_008351099.1:0-704 GCF_000622305.1 Nannospalax galili
GTGATATGGGTCTGTTTAAGCTGTTAATCTCTTCTTGGTTTAGTTTCGGTGATTCCTATGCCTTTAGATATGCATCCATTTCTTTCAGGTTTTTGAATTTGGTAGCATATAGGTTTTTAAAGTATTCCCTTATAATGTTCTGTATCTTTCTGGTGTCTGTTGTGATGTTTCCCCTTTCATCTCTGATTTTGTTAATTTGGAGGTGCTCTTTCTTTCTTTTGGTTAATTGGGCTAGCGGTCGGTCAATCTTGTTTATCTTTTCAAAGAACCAGCTCTTGGAATTGTTGATTCTTTGTATTGTTTTCTTTGTTTCAATTTCATTGATTTCTGCCCTGATTTTTGTTATTTCTTCTTGTCTGCAGGGTTTGGGTTTTTTTTGCTGTTGCTTTTCAAGTGTGTTGAGTTGCAGTGTTAAGTCATTTATTTGTGTTCTTTCCGATTTTTTGATGTAGGCACTTAGAGCTATAAACTTCCCTCTAAGAACCACTTTCAGCGTGTCCCAGAGGTTTTGTTGTGTTGTATTGTCATTTTCATACTTTTATTTCTTTCTTAATTTCTCTTTTGACCCATTCATCATTCAGGAGTGTGCTGTTTAATTTCCAAGTGTTCCTGTGGTGCTTTTGGCTTCTTCGGGTGTTGATTGTAAGCTTTACTGCATTTTGGTCTGATAGAACACATGGAATTATTTCAATCTTTTTGTATTT
>NW_008351100.1:0-1046 GCF_000622305.1 Nannospalax galili
TGATTAAAGATAGTCTATTCAAGCCAGGCATGGTGGTACTCACCTTTAATTGCAGCATTCGGGAGGCACAGACAAGTGGCTCTCTAAGTTCAAGGCAAGACTTGTCTACATAGTGAGTTCCAGGCCAGCTAGAGCTACATGATGAGACCCTGTCTCAAAGAAAAAAAAAAGGCCTAGCTTTAATGTCCAAAACCACATGCTCCTAGAATATAACAGGACAAATTACAGATGACCTGGAGTATGGAAAGAGAATGCGAGAATGCTCAGAGTGTCCTTCATGAAAGAAATAATTTGTAAATGTAGGGAATTTATGCGAGATCTCTGTACCTTCATCTTCCTTTTGCTGTGAGCCTAACTGCTCTAAACAATCATCAGCCTTTAAAAAGTACAGCAAGAAAGTTCTGTAATTATAAACCATTTAAGTAAGGGCATATACTTCATAGACTAGTATTGTAACAGCTCATTTCCCATAGAGATGGTCTGTCTTCAAAACAAACTCCTGGGGTCAGGTAACACTGAAACAAATAGTTGGTTTAGAGTGGCGCAGTGTGGAAATGCTCAAATTTCTTTGGTGCGGATTGCCACAGGTTTTCTTAAATCCACATGATTTATGAGATGTTTAGAGAGTAACTGATACAATATGAGAAAGTCATCTGGTTCAAGTTATATATAACTTCATGTGTGAGTATCTGTAATGTAACCATCTCACAGAAAGCCATAGGATGCTTGGAGTGCTGTTGATGGATGACTGATCTACTGAGTCCATTGATAACTGGGATCATCACAACACTTCTGTAAGTATAAAAACACTTCCAATATCCTCTAATGTTTCAACACTTTTGAAGTAAACCACTTCAATAATGAACTCTAGACTCTTTGCCCTTGATTATTTAATTTGATATATTTATTGAATATAATTTCTGTTACATTTTAATAAAATTAGACCTTGTCCTCAGTCTACATACTTGCTTTGGTTTACATGGCTTCATTTGTGACTTAATTTTTTTATTGTGTGTGTGTGTGTGTGTGTGTGTGTGTGTGTACAT
>NW_008351100.1:1182-1324 GCF_000622305.1 Nannospalax galili
GATACTTCTTCAATCAATTCTGTTCCTTTTCTATAAAATATTCTTATTTGCATATTACCATTTCGCATTTAAATGTCAAATATACTAAAATTTTATTTACTGTGAAGATTAAAGGCGACTCATTTAAAAAAAATCCTTTGAT
>NW_008351100.1:2170-2757 GCF_000622305.1 Nannospalax galili
ATTTTGCCTGTAAGTGAACACGTGTACGTGCACCACATGCATGCTCACAAGGCCAGAAGAGGGTGTTGGATCCCATGAAACTGGAGTTACAGATGGTTGTTAGCCACCATATGGGTGCTAGGAATAGAACCCAGGTCCTCTGCAAGAGCAGCCAGTGCTCTTAACTGCTGAGCCATCACTTCAGCTCTCTCTTTTTTAATAGAATGAAGAGTTTATTTGGTTTATGGTTAAGCTAGGCATGGTAGTGCACACCTTTAACCTAAGCATTTGGGAGGTAGAAGTAGGCAGATCTCTGTGAAATTGAGGCCAGCCTGGTCTACAAAGCCTTTCTCTAAACCTAACCATATCCTTAACCCTAAACCCATCACTATCCCTAATACTAACCTACCCTAAACCTATCACTCACCAGAATACTTAACCTAAACCTAACCCTAAACCTCATATTAAATTTAAACCAAACCCTGATCCTAATTCCAACACTAACCCTAAACCAAACTTAACCCTAACCCTAACCATAAAACTCAGCCTAAAATGAAACCTAACCTAACCCAAACCTACCACTAGCACTAACTGTAACCTAACTCTAG
>NW_008351100.1:3397-7377 GCF_000622305.1 Nannospalax galili
CTAACCCTAACCCTAACCCTAACCCTAAACATAACCTTACGCATAACTCTAACCATAGCCTAACCATAACCCCAACAGAAACCCTAACCCTAATCCTAACACTAACCCTAAACCCAACCCTAACCCTAAACCTAATCCTATCCCTAAACCTATCCTAACACTAACCCTAAACCTAACTCTAACCCTCACCCTAACCCTAAAACTAAGCCAATTCCTAATCCTGTCCTTAACTCTAACCCTAACATTAACCCTAACCCTGAAACTAACCAAAGCCCTAACCCCAACCCTAATCCTAAGTCTATACCAAGCCTTACCCTAAAGCTAACACTAAACCTTTCTCTAAACCTATCCCTATCCCTATCCCTAACCCTAAACCTATCCCTATACCTAACCCTAAGCCTAACACTAACCTTACCATAAACTTATCACTCATCCATATCCTTACCTAAAAACACTAAACCTTACACTAAACTTAAACCAAACCCTAATCCTAATTCTAACCCTTACCCTAACCCAAACCTAACACTAACCCTAAACCTAAACCTCACCCTAAACCTAAACCTATACCTAAACCTAATGCAAACCCGAAACTGACCCCTAACCCTAACCCGACCCCTAACCCTAACTGCAACCTACCTTTAACCCTAACCCTAATCCTAACTGTAAACTTAACCCTTACCCTAACACTAAGTGTAACTCTAACTGTAACATTAATTGTAACCATATACCTAACCACAACAGAAACCGAAAGCATAAATCAAACCGTGCCCCAACCCTATCTTTAAAACTAACCCTAACCCTAACCAAAACCTAACACTAACACTAACCTAATCCTCAGTCTAACCCAAAACCCTGTGCCTAAGCTAAATCATTCCTAACATTAGCCCTAACCATAACCCTAACCATAACCCTATCCCTAATTGTAACCTTAAACTTAAATATAACATTTGCCCTAAACAAACCCATAAACATACTGCTAACCTTAATCCTACACTAACCATGACCCTAACGATAACCATAAACCTAAACCTAAAACTAACCCAAACCATAAATTCAACTATAACCCTAAATCTAAACCTATCCCAAACCCAAACATTAACCCTTACTGTAACCCTAACCCTAATCCTAAATCTAAGTGTAATCCTAACCTAAAGCTAACCCTGACCATAAACCTATCCTTAACCCTTATCCTTACCCTAACCCTAACCCTAACACTGAAACTAACCCTAACCCTAAACCTCACCCTAACCCTAACCCTAACCCAAACTTAAAAGTGACAATGAGTATAACTCTAACAGAAAACTTAACCTAACACTATCCCAAAACCTATCCCTTACCGTAACTCTATTCTTAACCCTAACCTAACTCTAACCCTCGACCTTACCCAATCCCTTAAACTAACCCTAACCCTAAACCTAAAACTAAGCCTAAGCATAACCCTAACCCTAACCCCAGTCCTAATTCTAACCCTATCCATAATTCTATCCATAAGCCGAACACTAACCTAAACACTAACCTGAAACAGAACCCTATCCCTAACTATTCCTTCACCCTAAGCCTAACCTTATCCCTAACCCTAAACCTAGCCTAAAATGATCTCTCACTCTAAGCATTAACCTGACCCTAAAACTCACACTAAACCTGAATCAAACCCTAACCCTAGCTTTAATCCTAATCCTAAACTACACTCAAATTTAACCCTAACCCTGAACTTAACTCTATCCCAAACCCTAACCCTAAACTTATCCCTAACTGTAAATCTAACTGCAACCCTCACCATAATTCTAATGCTAAATCTAACCCTAACTCTACCCTATACCTAACCCTATCTTTATCCCTAACCCTAATCCTAACCCTAACCCTAACTCTAAACCTCTACCTAACCCTAACCTTAAAACTAACCCTTAACCTAAATGAATACGCAACCCTAACACTAATGCTAACCTCAATGGAATATTCAACATAACCCTAACTGTAACCCTTGCAATAACCATAGTCTTAAGACTAACCAGAACCCTAACCTAACACTAACCCTTACCCTAAACAAACCCTAATCCTAACAACTAATCCTAACCTGCAAACTCACCCTAAACCCAAACCCTAAGCTGAACCTAGCCCTAACTGTAAATCTAATGTTACCCCAAACCTTAACCTAAACCTAAATGTACACCTAAACATACACTTAACCCTAATCCTAAACCTAATCCTAAATGTCAACATACCCCTAACCCTAACCGTAACCCTAACATTGGGAAAACTAACCCAAAACATAAGAGTAAACCTAACCCTAACACTACACCTATCCCAAACCTTAACCATAACCCTAAACCTATCCCTAACCCAATCCCTAAACCTAACCGTAACCCTAACCCTAATGCTCACCCTAATCATAAACCTATCCCCACCTTAACCCTAATTCTAACCATAATCTTAATCTTTCTCTTACTCCTCAACATAACACTAAACCTAACCATAAACCTAATCCTAACATAACCCTAACCCTAACACTAACCCTAACCCTAACCCACACTCAGTGTAATCCTAACCCTGAACCTAATATTGAAACTAACCTTAACCTTAACCCTAATCTTAGACGTAAACCTACCCCTAAACCTCAACCAAATACTAACCCTAACAGTAAATGTAACTCTAACCCTTACCCTAAACCTAAACTTAAACTTATCCCTGAGTATAACCCTAACAGTAACATTAACCTAACATTATCTCTAAAACTATCCCTAAAGCTAACTCTAAATTTAACCCTAAACCTAAGTGTAACCCTAACAGTAACCTTACCTAACACTACTTGTAAACCTAACCTTAACAATAACTCTATGCTTAAGCCTAAGCCTAAGCCAAAGCCTAAGTCTAAACATATCCCTAACCCTAAACTTAAACCTAACAATAATCCTAATTCTAACAGTAACATTAACATATCACTATCCCTAAACCTATCCCAAACCATTACTCTGTTCTTATCCCTAACCTTAACATAACCCTAACCCTAACCCTAACCCTTACTGTAACCCAAAGCCTAAACCTAACCTTAACTGTAACACTAAACATAAACCTAAACAATATCCCTAACCTTATCCCACACTCTATCCCTAAACCTAGCCCTAACCCTAACCGTCTCCCTATTTCTAAACCTTACCCTGCTCCTAAACAGAACCATAAACCTAACCCTAACCTACCCAAACCCTACACCTAAAGGTAACCCTAACCCTAACCCTAAACCTAACACTAACCCTCACCCTCACACTCATGCTCACACTCACCGCCACCCTCACCTTCACCCTCACCCTTAGCCTAATGCTGACCCAAACACTGAACTAACCCTAACACTAACCATAACAGTAAACCTAAACCTATCATAACCCTCACAGTAACCCTAACCCTAAACGTAACCCTTACCCTAACCCTAACCCTAAACGTAGACCTATAACTAAACATAACCCTAACAGTAAACTTAACACAATCCCTAAACCTATCCCCAACCTTAGCTCTATCCTTAACCCTAACCCTCAGTGTAACCCTAGCAGTAAACTTAACCAAACAATATCCTTAAACCCATCCCTAAATCTTACAGTATTTTAAATCCTAACCAAACCCTAACCTAACCCTAAACCTAATGCTAACCCTAACACTAAGCTTAAACCTAATACTAAGTGTAACCCTAATAGTAACCTTAAGCTAACACTAACACTAAACCTATCCCTAACCCCGACTCTGTCCTTAACCCTAACACAGTGCGTAACCCTAGCAGTAACCTTAATCTTACCCTAGCCCTAAAGCAATCCCTAACCTTAACTATATCATTAACCCTAAACCTAACACTAATCCCAGACCTAAACATAACACTAACCCTAACCCTAAACGTATCTCTAAATGTAACCTTAAAAATAACCCTAACACAATCACACACCCTAACCCTAGCCTAGACCTCATCCTAACTCTAACCCTAACCTAACCCTAAATAA
>NW_008351100.1:8665-9021 GCF_000622305.1 Nannospalax galili
ATGGACTAAAACTGGAAGAATTCCCAATAAAATCTGGACTCCTACAGGGCTGTCCACTATCTCCACTCCTTTTCAATATAATGTTTGAAATTCTTGCAAGAGCAATAAGACAAGAGAAAGAAATTAAAGGAGTACTAACTGGCGAAGAGGCCAAATTATCTCTATTTGCAGATGATATGCTATTATACATAAAAGATGCCAAAATTTTCGCTAGAACCATTAGAAATAATTAATACTTTCAGTAAGATGGTAGGTTAAAAAATCAACTTACAAAAATCAGTAGCCTTTGATATACCAATACCAGCAATCAGAAAAAGCACCGAAGTTAACCCTCCTATTCACAATAGCTACAAAAA
>NW_008351100.1:9066-10144 GCF_000622305.1 Nannospalax galili
CACAGCATTACTCACAGAAATTGAAAAAAAAAATCATGCTAAAATTCATATAGAATGACAAGAGACCCTGGATAGCAAAATCAAACTTGGCCAAAAAGATCAATGTTGGGGGCGGGGGGTTCACCATTCCATATCTCACATTATATTACAGAGCTAAAATAATAAACAAAAACTGCGTGGTAGTGGCACAAAATAGACAAGTAGATCAACGAAACACAATACAAGACCCAAACATGAGAACACGCAAATTCAGCCACCTGAAATTAGACAAAGGTGCCAAGAACACACAGTGGAGGAAAGACAGCATCTTCAACAAATGGTGCTGGCAAAACTGGATCCCCACATACAGAAGCATGAAATTGGACCCTTATCTTTCATCATGGACAAAAGATAACTCCAAATAAAAGGGACCATGTTGGGTTGGGGGAGGGAATTCAGTAGTGGGGTGATGGTGGGAGCTGGCTGTTATTGGGAGAAAGGTGAGGAGAACTGGGGTTCTGGGACTAGTGATGGAGGAGGGATAACAGATGGGAGAAAAAGGGTGGAGATGTATGGGTGACTGCACTCTCTCTGGGCGCAGGGAGCGCTCACTCCCTGTGGGTCCGCAGAGTGCTCTGGGGAGCGGCGGCTCCTGGAGTGGCACGGTGGATCCGCCAACTTCTCTGGGAAGCTGTGGCTCTGGGAGCGGCAGGTGCCCTGCAGGCTTTCCCGGCGGCTCGGCCCGTGTCTCTGGTGCTGGTGACAGCTGGTGGCTGTCGCAACTTCTCTGGTGCTGGGAGCTTGCTCTGCTACTGGAGCATTGTCCAGCCGGAATCCCGTCCCTATTGCACCCGTGTACCTTTCCTCAGGATTGCGGGGTTCCTGGCCACTGAACCCCACAGGGAAGAGGCATGGAGACGGCGAAGCTGGGATATCTGTAGGTCGGTAACGGAAGGTGCTGCCCTCCGGGGGAATCAGGTCACCAGTACACAAGACTCAAGGCTCGGTTCAGTCTGTGCTTACAGCTTTAATGTCTATAGGACCCAATCTCTGGGACCCAGTCTCTGACCCGAACTCTCGTGCCCAATCTCCCATGCCC
>NW_008351100.1:10319-12999 GCF_000622305.1 Nannospalax galili
TTCAACCCAGGTGTGTCAAGTTGACACTAAAGCTATCCAGCACATGGGAATAAAGGGGAAGAAGGAGCTCAAAAGAGGTGGGACCATTGCATACAAAAATTATCGATGGAGAAATGAGGACAGTTTAAATGGGAAGGGTGGGGAGGAAGGATAAGACAGGGAGAGAAAGAGGATATATAAATAGTGCCTAGTTAGAATTAAAAAAACCAGAGGGAATTGTATTAGTTCAAAAACCTACTAAAAATTACACATACAATATCCGTACATGAGTTCATGAGTATAGCTGAAGACTACATGGCAAGAAACAGTGCTAGACAGGAAAAACCTTTCTTTGATTTGTTGGCCAGTGTGGTCCAAGAGACTCCCTAAATTGCAGAGGCTGTGCCACAGTGCTTGATTGCCTCCCAGAACTTGATGGTAAGACCCTATTGCTGACGATGGGACATATTTTGGACACAGGATTTGCAGCAATGGAGCAGGAACGACCTGGAATCCCTGGAATCAAAGTTTCACCATCATAATGCTAGATGATTATATGCAACCTACCAAGGGCAAAAACAATCAATGGTCTGACCCAGCCCTAAAGCCAAATAACCGTAATGACTGGCATGGCTAACTACTGCTATTGGGACAGTAGTGGCACTATTATCTGGGGGACAATCAACAACTATCTAATTGGAATTAAAACCCTCTCACTGGAATCAAAGTTTCACCATCATAATGCTAGATGATTATATGCAACCTACCAAGGGCAAAAACAATCAATGGTCTGACCCAGCCCTAAAGCCAAATAACCGTAATGACTGGCATGGCTAACTACTGCTATTGGGACAGTAGTGGCACTATTATCTGGGGGACAATCAACAACTATCTAATTGGAATTAAAACCCTCTCAGTGAGAGAGAACTCAACCAAAGACACATGGCAGAAGAGGACATAGAGCTTAGAGAAAACCATACGGCTTGATATCTCTAGAAAAATGAGTTTTCTTACTATATAATAAATATTGATTCTTGTATTTACAGACAAGCATACTGTACAACACTCATCAAAGAAGCCTCTCTTTCAAACAGATTGAGGTTACTGCAGAATTGCACAACTGATATGCCACAGAGAATACTCATCTGAACAATGCCAAGTACTAGGTGAAACATCTACATTTGAACCCCTGAAACTAAGGCTCATGGAAGATAGAGGAACAATGGATAGAGTGGAAACTAATGCATCCCTCAACTCTCACCAGTAAACCTTTCTTATACAACAGAGTGTGATGTACACAGAAGTCAAAAACTGGCTTGATTTTAAAGAACAAGAGACTGCATTGTGTAGGCTAGGACTCTATATCGACCCTCATCCACTAACAGTTCAGGGATCATTGCAGAAGAGGGGGTGGAACGATGGTAAGAGCCAGGGCTGGTTCATTAACACAGGGAAGCAGAGGCTTTCAGGCCACTGGAAGCCTGCATATGTGAAATTGTGACAATGGTGGCATCAAGCACAGGACCCATGCCAACTAAAATAATATTGAACCAGAATGGAGGAGAGAAATGTGTTGTGAGAAGGCACTAGATTGAGAACTATTAGAGACTAATTGCTGCTGAGTGAGAGAGTATGCCTTACATACCATCCCTATATGCACTGACTAGACTCAAATTCATTCATTTAAACTGAAGGACATTTGGGTACAAATGCCTGCATTGATAAAACAACACGTATATCAGAATATGTGAGGTCTGGTGGGGTACAAGAGAGGGATGATGTTCTAAATTTTATTAAGAAGAGTCGTATGAAATTACAAAAGATGAATAAAAATTATTCATAAATGTTTTTAACCTTTACAAATTATTAGTGAGAATTTTATACATGCATATAAGGTGTTTTGATCAAACCCATGCCCACTCCCTCAGTTCCAACACCTCCCATATCTCCCCATGACATTTTCATTTCATTTTTTCTTCTTTCATTTATTTATTTTTATGGGGCTTTGGGTAATCTAACATTGCCCCCTCTGAAGAGGTAACCATAAAATCTTTTGGGGATTAGATACAAGTTCCCAAATACTTTTGACATTTTTGGCCTTCGGAACAGGATATGTTGCTAACAGGCCAAAGGACATTTTGAATTTTAGCCAAGAAACTGGCTACTTTTCTTTGGAGTCTTTACCCTAACAGCCTAGCAAATTCCTACCTCCTATTCTTATCATACAATCCTCTGAAGGGGTTACCCAAATTGCCAATAGGGACCCAGGCCACTCTGACTTCAATGCTCAACGGGTCACAGGTGAGGCAATTGTAGTAACCCTTCAATGGGTCTATCTAAAAGACTCCCAAATTGCATAACTCTTATCTCTAAGGTGAAAATAAATTCCTTGAATCATGAATAGGAGATATGAAGGAGAAGTAGAGGCAAGAGTACTAAGCATTACAAGTTCTATACAGGGAAGTAGAAAAAAGTCAGAATGGGGTAACTTTCAAATGTTCATATGAGAGTCCTTTGGAATTTCTTGACACAGGGCTTCCAAAAGCATTCCTCATTGGGTTCCTCCTCTTATTTCTTTTGTCTTCCAAGGCTGGACTCTAGAGTGATAGATTCAGGATTTGCTTTCAAGTATTCTGATAGTTTTTGGAATAGTTAGAATCAGTGTCAGTTCCCTCACAAAGGATTCTAGATAAGGGCAGAA
>NW_008351100.1:13267-14423 GCF_000622305.1 Nannospalax galili
CAATTTCAAAACTAAAACTTCTACAAAATATACATTGTAGAAATATTTTCAATCCAGGGTAGGTGGAGTTCTTAGATTTGACACCAAAAGCGTGTTCCTGAAAACACAAAAGTAAAATGATAAAAATAGTGATTTTCATTTCATGAAAACATACAGCTTTGGCTCTGTGAAAGACCTTATGAGAAAGATGTTAAAAGAAGCCACAGGATAGGAGAAAAGATATTTGCAAACTACATAAATGACAAAGGATTTGTATTCAGATCATAGAAAGAACTCAGAAAATTCCATAGTAAATAAGACGACAATTCTTTAGAAAAGACATGGGGACCTGGACAGCTGATTTAGTGGGTAAAAACACTGGCTGCTCTTGAAGAGGACCTGGTATCAGTTCCCAACACCCACATAGTGGCTAACAACCATTCATAACTCTAATTCCAGAGGATCCAATACCCATTTCTGTCCTCTGCAGGTGCTGCACACACGGGTGCACTTGCATACATGCAGGCAATACACTCATACACATAAAATAAGAATAACAAATATTTTAGCGAAGACATGGACTGAAATTTCACTCAAAAGAACCCAGAGATAAACACCTGGAAAAATATCTAGCAGAATTAGATATTTTGAAAACACCTATTAAGATCAAAACAAGACGTTGGTAGAATATAATAGGGGTAACATCAAACACTGCCCATGCAGATAAGTGGAGGCACACATGCATTGCTGATGTGAGTGTAAAACAGCAAGAAACTCTAGAGCAGAGAGTGGTGGGTTCTCACAGGAAACACACTCCTGTGGTTGTGATCTGCAGGAACTCTGAAAGCCCCTGAGGTAAAGGCTTGGTCCCCAGTGTGTGGTGCCCCTGAGAGTGGGATGTTTAAGAGGTAAGGCCTCATTGATGTAAAGTCACTGAAGACATGCCCTTGAAGGGCTTAGAGGAATATGGGTCTTGTCATATTTAGCTGTCCACTCACCAAGTGGTAAGCTGCTTCCTTTACCACATGGGACTCTGTCTCATCATCACAACAGGGCTAAACAAGCATGGATTGACACCTCGATTTATGTGAGCCAAAATAAAAATTCTTTCCTGAATTAGTTACTGCTCTCTTCCTGTGACAGAGCACCATAGCCGAGAGGGACTTAAGGAAAAAAA
>NW_008351100.1:14684-17257 GCF_000622305.1 Nannospalax galili
TTTTTTCAGTGTTTATTCTTTCCTATTGTTTTGATGCCACTGACAAATCCATATTTCTGAAATCTTCCATAACACATTTAGATCATGTCTTCCCTTGTCTTCTCTGTCTCCTGATTTCCTCTCTCTCTCTCTCTCTCTCTCTGTGTGTGTGTGTGCATATGTGTGTGTGTGTGTACCACATGTGTGTCACGTGGTGGACAGAAGAGGTTATAAGATCTGCTGGAACTGCAGTCAGAGATGGTTGTGAGACAACTAATATGGGCACAAGGAACAGAACTCAGGTCCTCTGCAAGATCAGCATGCACTCTTAACCACTGATCTTTCCATCTAGCCCCATCCTCATTTTAAAATTTTTATTTATGCCGGGCATGATGGCACATGCCTTTAATCCCTGCACTTTCGAGGCAGAGGCAGGCAGATCTTTGTGAGTTCAAGGCCAACCTGTGCTACATAATGAGTTCAAGCTAGCTGGGACTACAGAGAAACCCTGTCTCAAAAACACAAATTTTTGTTTAATATTTAATTCATTATTTTTATTTTATGTATATGAGTGTTATGCCTGCATGTACATAAGTGCTCCCGTGTGATGCAATGCCTGCAGAAGAAAGGAGAGGGTGTCAGATCCCCTGGAATTGGAGTTATGGATGGTTGTTAGCATCCATGTATGTACTGGGATACGAACCCGGGACTTTTGCAAGAACATTCAGTGTTGTTAACGGCTGAGCCATAACTCCAGGCCCTATTTATTTATTTATTTATTTTTATTTTATGAGTTTGAGTGTTTTGCCCGCATGTAGGTAAGGATACCACATGTGTTCCATGCCCACAGAGGCCAGAAGACTGCATTGCATTCCTTGGAACTGGAAATACAAATGGCTGGAAAACATATGTGGGTGCTGAAAACTGTGCCTGGGTCCTTTGCAAGAGCAGCCAGTGCTCTTAACTGCTGAGTAATCTCTCCAGCTCCTCCGTCATCCTCATTTTTAAAACTCTATCTATTTATTTATAAGTGTGAAGGGAAGAGATTCACACATTCATGTATCTGGAGAACAACTTGCCGAAATCAGTTTTTTCCTTCCACTATCTAGGCTACAGGGACTGAGCTTGGGTCATCAGGCTTGCCTTTACACTCTGACTCATTGTGCAGGCCTCCCAACTTCTTTTTTAGTGGACTATGTCAAATATATTTTTATAAAAACTGAAGACTAACTGACACATGACCTCAACTATATGATGTTGGAGCATGAATAAAGAATAAAATCTTGATTTATGCAACAAATTAGTCCCATCTCAAATGATTTTGTGAGGGAAAATGTTGATCACAGGTGATAAACTTTATATACTTATAAACTTTATATAACTATAACTTTATATTCTGAAAAACAAAATTATATGGTAGGACAGGAAATTAATGACTAGGGGACATGAGGGAATGGGATCCCCTGAGAGAACCAGGAGAGTTCCTTGTCCTACAGTTGAGTGCATCTTCAAATAGATCACAAGGCCATCCACAAGAGAGACACCACAGAGAGCTAAGTACAGACACCTAGGCATGTGCACATAAATCTATGACATCCAATGAAGGTTGGAGGTTTCTAAAACCTCCATCTCCTCAGGAATTTTCCACTGTATAGTTATGTGAGTTGTTACCATCAGGGACAATTTGGTGAAGGGGATAGATGATCTCTATGCATAATGCTTGACAGCTACATACAAATCTAGATATCAAATTAAAAATTTTAATTATGTAATTTGAAGATGGTGGTAGCTGAACAAAAATGAGTCAGCAAAATAAACCATGTTAGGTGGTGTGCCAGTACACACTTTTAATGCCAGCATTTAGAAGGTGGGGCACGTGGATCTCTGAGTGCAAGGACAGATGGACTTCATAGAGAGTTTAAGGTTACCCAGTGATACACAGTAAGACTCTGCCAAAAACAACAACAACTAAAGAATTAATGACTCTGTTTTACAGATGAGGGATCAGTGCTTAATGTGTGTTTTCTAAATGTTTTCATCTAGATGTTTCCATCTGCAAACCTTTTGTGTGGAGGGAGAGGAAAGCCACTTCACATGAAACTCAAAGAGAGATTAACACTGGGATGGGAGAAGGTCACTTGAGTATCCTAAGGAGACACAAGCCCTTTGCCCTTCATGCCAATGTTCTTTCACTCAGATGCTGTTTCTTTAACAGAGCAGAGATCAGAGTCTGGTGGAACGGTGTGATGTCTCAGGTGCTTCAGAATGTTTCATCTAAAACCCTTAGTTACAGTGAGAGCTCTCCTCACAGCTGTGAGACTGAGCTCTTGGCATGTGTGAGAGGGGCTTTGAGAGCTTCGATCCTGAGAGAGCCATGCAGGTGTTCGCACAGGGTAAGTGTCGCCCAGTGTTACACTACACTAAATGTCAGATCATGAACTGTGTTCCTTCAAATACTTGGGAGTGTTTCAGGTACCCCTGGGCATCTCTAGATAAATAACTAGAGATATAGAAGGATTTAGAATAGGTTTTGGTTGAGTGATAGAAAAGAACAGGAGGGAATGTGGGCTAAAGACAGAAAAAAGCTTAAGAAA
>NW_008351100.1:17326-18152 GCF_000622305.1 Nannospalax galili
TAGGGACATGGTATGGGACACTCTGGTCAGATTTTTGACTACACTTAATTATCTGAGATTTTAGAGTACCCCACAGAGCTATAATGACAAAGAAAACAAGAAGTACAAAATGTGATCCAGGCCGACTCTTTGAAAATAGATGGAAACTTACCAGTCATTCTTTCCAAAACTCATGGTTGTCTAAACAAAGAAAAGGGAGAAACCCCAGGCATGTTCAAGATTCAAATAATTCTCACTGATCCCAAGGACTAAGTAAGATGGTGTTTCAGCACAGATCAACATCTGCTTTAATAAGGAATCAAGAAGTGCTAGGGATATAGCTACGTGGCAGAGCAATTCCTTAGCATGTGTGAAGTCCTAGGTTCATTTCCCACCAACTCAGAAAAATATTACCTACCTCTATTGCAACTGTAGTCACTTTTGTTAAAGAAAGAGAAACAGAGTTATTCTTGTTGGAATTCCATCTTTCACCTGTTCTAAGACAACTGAGAGAAGATGTGATTCCCCTGACTTCTACAGCAATTGCATCAGAGATGGAGCCAGATCACCAGGACCCAAGGAAGAAGGGTAAAGAAAGGGGATCCAGAGAAAAGGAGTCAGGTGTGTGTGCCCCTAGTCCTCGTGACCCCTGGTCTCCAGGTGAATGAAGGACAGAACAGGATGCCCACTACAACCTAGTCTCTCATTCTTTCTCAACTATCCTGAGTGAGGTTCTAAAGGCACATGGCAAGGGATGTCCTGGTAAGAATTTCAGTTCTGCAGCTATGACAGAATGGGAACCAACAAATTCATTTGTGTCTACACATGTGTCCAACATGCAGAGTGG
>NW_008351100.1:18322-28769 GCF_000622305.1 Nannospalax galili
ACATGGGGGCTAGAGAGATGGTGCAGTGGTTAAAAGAACTGACTGCTCTTGCAGAGGACACTGGTTCAGTTCCCAATTCCCATATGGCAGCTAACAACTGTCTATAACTCTAGTTCCAGGGGAATTCAACACACAAAATAAAAATAATAAATATTTTCAAAAATATTCAGACATATGTGAAGGGAAAGTGGCCACAAGGCCTAAGCTCACTGCTCGGGAATGTCCATCCCATAGTCATGCACATGGGGGCTTCCCTCCCTGCAGCCCCACAAGCCAGCAGTTCTGCTACCTCTAGTGCTGCCCCTGCAGTGGTCATAACTGTGAAGAGCTGCAAGAGAAAGAGGGTCCAGAAGACGAAGAATTAGGTTGATGTCAAGGCAAGTATGCATCCTTCACAACCCTCAAGTTTCTTTTCACTGCAGAAAAATCAGTTACAGTTGAGTAGATACTTGTCACCATGTCCTCATGAAGTGCTGTCTAGATTTCAGTGGAGTGGCGGGGAAGTGCCCAGGAGCTCCCTGATGGGCCACATACATACTCACTGGGCTTTTGTTCCTGCAGCTCCCAGGAGAGCTGCCTTCCTGCCTCCATTTTCTGGTGAAAACCCCACATTCTCAGGTTTTCACCAGAAAATGGTACCTCCAGGGAAGAACCCTAACTACAGAGGAGGTCCATGGGGAAAAAGTAGGCCGTCATTACTCAGGGAGGAAAGGGATGAAGAGATGTTATTGCAGCAGGGAAAAATGACTTCCACATCTCTGCCCAAGATATTTAGTCCCAACAGGGTGAATTGATGGCATGTGCAGTCATGAAGACCTAAGGCCACGTCAATGTTTTTGACTTGAGTAGAATTTGTCATATATTCAAAGGCATGATAAATCAGTTTGGTAGGAAAAAAAGTGTGACCAGGTTGAAGAATCAGTTAACAGAAAAATTCAACATGTAAAACATTATGTGTGCATCAATGAAAGAAACAGCTTGCGTTCATGATAGTAAGGTTTAGACCTTCCTAGAGGGAAGAACCTGCTTCTGCTCAGGGACCAGCTCAGGTAGAAACACAGGAGGTCACCCATTCACTTCAAAGAATCTCTGAAGATGGAAGCCCACACTGCACACTCACCCCACCAGACAGACCCTCCAAGCCACCTCACTCTTCCTTTCTTTGCAGAAGTTCCTGTGATCTTGAGCTTCGTGGCAGCTGACCTGTTATGCAGCATGACTGACAAGGTACCTTCAGCAACAGATGATCTCCAGAGTCACAGCCATGAGGGAAAAGAATAGAGATGTGTCAGGCTAAGAAAACCCTGCAGAGCTCTGTTCAAGGATAGACAAAGGTAGATATGCTGTCCATTCTAATGACACCCCCCCCAAAAAAAATGACTCCTTGGTCACGCCCACAGGCAAATGGATGTGGATCCATAGCAAATATTTTGTGTGTCTTTTGGGGTGTGGTTGTTGGATGAAGGTCAGGGATGATTAAGATTACTTACCCTCTGCCCACTGCCCAACCTCTCCAGCTCACCAGCTGTCTGTCTCCACACAGTACCTTCTGTCCATGGTGGTGGAGTACTTCGGCCAAGTAGGGATGCCTGGACACCTCTCCAAAAGGATCCGCTTCTTCCTGGACCTGTGAGGACCTTCTTGGGGAACAGCTCCCAATCTGCCCAAACCCTGCTTCTATACTTACATCATTTCATCACAACCATTCTGGTTCTGAGTGGTGACTCTCAACCTCAGAGCAGTTGAAACCTTCAAGCGGAAAGGTGATAGAGGGAGATAAGAAAGGGTCCTGATATCATGACAGTCATTCGGAAACAACACTAGCCCCCCCACAGACTGAGTCACCTGAGGGATTAAACCCCTTGAAAACAATAATGAGTTCCTTTTATTTCCCTGGACTGAGCACAGAATGGGAAGTGCAAGCTCAGTGTCAAGGATGCCCTGGAAGCCTGTAGTTTCAGGTCACACTGCAGAGACAGCGTCCCCACACCCTGTCTCTTGGTCACATGCTTACACCACGGTAACCTCTCCCACTTGCCCTGCATGAGTCTGGGAGTTGTGATTACAGACAGGCACACTTCCCCCCTCCCTGTGGCAGCTACATCACCTGCCCCATGGAAGAGGATGACCCCATATCCAAAAGAAACATTTTCCCGTCCTTGCTAGGCAAGGATACCAAGAAAAACTTTTACAAGGAATTCCTGAATCCGCAGCAGGAATTCTTACAAGCCATGGGTCACAAAAGAGCTGTGTGAGGAGGTATGTTAGTTGATAGGCAGGGAATAGGTGGAGTAGGAGATAAGAGAGAGTAGCAGTGGTGGGGATCATCCTCCAGGGATCACCCTTCATTTTCCTTTCCAGATCCCAAACCAGGACCCACACCACGTGGTGTGGAGCTGGGGCACCAGGTCACCCTCTTTTAGGTTCCCAGACCTGGGGACCATCAGCAGGGTCCTGGAGCATGGGGCTGCATTGGTCCAGGTGTGTGGAGTTCTTGACCACTAGTATAAGCCTAACCATAATCCTGACCCTAACCATGAGTCTAACCCTAACCCAACCCACATCCTAAACCTAAACCTATAGCTAACCCTAACTGTAACCATTACCATAACCCTAATTCTAACTAAGCATAAGCCTAAGCCTAACCTTCACCCTAAACCTAACCCTAAACTTAACCATAACCTTAACTCTCATTGTAACCCTAATTCTAACCCCAAACCTATCACTAACCATAAGCCTAACCCTAACAGTAACAATAACCTAACACTATTCCCAAACCTCTTCCCAACCCTAAATTTATCCTAAACCATAATCCTAAGCATAACCCTAACTGTGAACCTGATTCTAAACCTAAACCTAACTGTAGCCCCATTCTAACCTTAACTTAACCCTAACCCTAACCCTCACCCTAACGTTAACCCTAAACTTAATCCTAACCCTAACACTGAAACTAACCCCAACCCTAACACTTACCATAAACCTAAAACTATCCCCTAATCCTAACTCTAACCGTAACCCTAAATGTATCTCTAACATTAACCCTAATCCTAAACGTAAACCTAACACTAAGCATAAACCTTACAGTAACCTTAGCCTAACACTATCCCCAAACCTATCTGTAATCCTAACTCTCTCCTTAACCTTTACCCTAAGTGTATCTGTATCAGTAACCCTTACATAAAACTATCACTAAACCTATCCTTGACCCTAACTCTATCCTGAATCCTAACCCTAAACCTAACCCTAAACTTAAACCTAACAATAAGCATAATCCTAACAGTAACCTTAACCTAACACAATCCCTGAATGTATCCCTAGCCCAAACAGTATTATTAACCCTTGCTCTAACAATGACCCTAACTGTAACCCTAACTTGTACCTAAACCTAACTTAACACTAAACCTTACCAAAAAGCTAACCCTAACCTGAAACAGAACCCTAAATATAACCCAAAACCTAAGGACAGCCCTAACCCTAACCCTACCTTAAACTTATCACTCACCCTAAACTTTACCCTAATCCTAACCCTAACCCTAACCATAACCTAAACCTAATCCTAATCCTAATGCTTACCCTCACCATAACCCTAACCTTAACCATAATCCTAATCCTAAACCTAACTGTAATCCTTAACCCTTAATCTAAACATAACCCTAACCCTAACCCTATCCTTACCTTAAATCTACCCTTCTAAACATAAACATAACCCTAAACCTAAACCTAACCCTGACCCTAACACTAACCCTTACCCTAATCCTAACCCTCAACCTCATCCTAAAGGTAACCCTAAATCTAACATTAACCCTAAACCTAACTTTAGCCCTAAACATAACAATAAATGCAACCCTAACCATAACCCTATACCATACCCTCACCTTACCCTAGCTCTATCCCTAAACCTAACTAAACACTAACAGTAAACTTAACCCTAAGCCTAGACCTAAAACTAACCATAAACTTAACCAAAACACTAAGCCTAACCTAAAAAGAATCTTAAAAATAACCATAAGCCTAAACCTAGCCCTAACCCTAATGCTATCCCTAAACCTATCCTTAACTGTAAACAAACACTAACCCTAACCCAAAACAAAACCCTATCCCTAACTCATTCTTTAACCCCAATCCTAACGATAAACCTAATCCTAACCGTAACCTTCGACCTCATGCTCACCCTAAACCTAACCTAATCCTAACAATGAAAATAACCATAACCATAACCCTAACCATAATCCTAAACATATCCCTACCCTAACTATAACATGAAGCCTAAATGTAACCCTCACCATAATCCTTAACTTAAACCTCACCCTAAGCATATCCCCGACAGTGACTTTAACCTAACACTATAACTAAACCTTCAACTAACTATAACTCTATCCTTAGTCCTAACTCTAACCCTAACCCTAAACTAAGCTGTAACCCTAACCCTACCTTAAACCCTTCAAACACTCTAGACCTTACCATAACCCTAACCCTAAACTGACATTGAACCTAAACAAAACCCTCACCCAAAACCTAATCTTGAACTAAACCTAACTCTAACCCTAACCCACACCATGACCCTAAACCTAATGCTAATTCTAAAACTAACCCAAACCATAACAGTAATCCTAAACCTAACACTAAATCTATCCCAAACCCTAAACATAACCCAAATGCAAACCCTAAACCTAACCATAAACTGAACCATAATGCTAACCCTAACCATAAAGCTATCCCTAACCCTAACCCTAATTGTAAAGCTTACCCTACTCCTATCCCTAAGCCTAACCCTAACCCTAAACCTAAACTTAACCCTAACCTAACCCTAACCTTAACCATAAAATGCATCTTCACCCTCAACCTCACCCTCACTCTAATCCTAAACCTAATCCTAACACTTAAACTAACCCTAATCCTAATGCTAAATGTAAATCTAAACATATGCCATAACCTAAATCTATCCTTAACCATAACCATAACCTTAATCCTAACCATAAACCTAACCCTAAGCCTAAACCTAAACTTAAACCTAACAATTAGCATAGCCCTAACAGTAAATTTAACCTAACACTATCCCAAACCTATTCCTAACCCTAACTCTATTCTTAAAACTAACCTTACCCCTAATTCTAACCCTAAACCTAATCATAACCCTAATTCTAACCCTAAAGCTAACCATAATTCTAATCTGAAACCTAACTGTAATTCTAACCCTAAACCTAACCCTAACCCCAACCAGAACACTAAACATAACTGTAACCCTATCTCACACACTAAACTTAACCCTAGCCGTGACCCTAACCTTAACCCTAACACAAACCTAAAACTAATCCTCACCCTAAACCAAACCCTAACCCTAAACCTAACAAAAACCCTAAACTTAACATGAAACAGGAACCTAAGCATAACTCTAACCCTAATCAAAGCCCTAACCATAGACCTATTCCTAAAACTATCCTTAACTCTAATACTAATCTTAACACTAACTTGAATGCGAACGCTATACCTAACCCAGTCCTTAGCCCTAACCCTAAACTAAATCCTAACCCTAAACCTCTCCTAATCTTATCACTCATTATGAACCTTACACCTAACCGTAACCCTAAAACTTACACAAAACTTAAACCAAACCCTAAACCTAACCCTAACCATAATCCTAACCTTAACCCTAACCCTATCCCTAACCCTAATCCTAACCCTAACCCTAACCCCAACCATAACCATAACCCTATTTCTAACCCTAAACCTAACCCTAACCATAATCCTAACCTTAACCCTAACCCTATCCCTAACCCTAATCCTAACCCTAACCCTAACCCCAACCATAACCATAACCCTATTTCTAACCCTAAACCTAACCATATGCCTAAGACTAACCCTATCTCTAACCCTATCCCTAAACCTATCCTTAACCCTAACCCAATCTTAACCCTTACCCTAACCCCTACCCAAACCCAGAACCTAACCGTAACCTGAAACATAATGCTAACACCAACCATGAAGCTATCCCTAACCCAAACCCTATTCCTAACTGTAAACCTTACCCTAATCATAAACCTAACCCTAACCCTAACCCTAACTTAAACCTAACCCTAATTGTAAACCTAATCCTCACCCTCACCCTAAGTCTAAACCTAATGCTAACACTGAAACCAACCCTAATGCTAACTGTAAACTTAAACCTGTCCCTAACTCTGTCTATTCTTAACCCTAACACTAAACCTAATCCTAACGGTAAACCTAAACCTAACTCTAAATCTAAACTTAAACATAACAATAAGTGTGACCCTAACAGTAAATTTAACCTAACACTATCCAAAAGCCTATCCTTAATCCTATCTCTATTCTTAGCCCTAACCTTTAACCCTAACCCTTAACCCTAGTTCTAACCCTAATCCTTGCCCTAACCCTAAAACCTAAACTTAACCCTAACCCCAACATGAATCCTAAACATAACCATAACCCTATCTCACACCCTAAACCTAACCCCGGCCCTGACCCTAAGCCTAACCCCAACTCAAACCTAAACCTAAACCTTACCCTAAACCTAACCCTAATTCTAAACCTAACCAAAACCCTAACCCTAACCTGAAATAAGAACCTAATCATGACTCTAACCCTGACCAAAGCCCTAACCCTAAACCTATCCCTAAACCTATCCTTAACCTTAGCACTACCCCTAACATTAACCTGAATCCGAACCCTATCCCTAACACAATCCTTAACCCTAACCATAAACTTAACCCTAACCCTAACCCTCTCCTAATCCTACCATTCACTATAAATCTTACCCCAACCATAACCCTAAAATTTACACTAAACTTAAACCTAACCCTAACCCTAACCCTAACTTTAACCCTAACCACAAACTAAACCTAATTCTAAACTTATCCCTCACCCTAACCCTAACTATAGCCCTAACACTAACACTAATCCTAAACCTAAACCTATCCTTAATCCTAATTCTAACCGGAACAATAACTGTAACCCTATTTCTAACTCTAAACCTAACCGTAACCCTAACACTAAAGCGTTCTTTAACCCTATCCCTAACCATATCATTAACCCTAACCCTGACCCTATAACTTTCCCTAATCCTAAACCTAAACGTAACGCTAACCCTAATGCTAAGTCTGAACATACCCTGAAACAGAATCTTAACCCTAAGACTTCCCCTAACCCTAGCCTAAACACTAACATGAACGCTAACCTAACCCTAACCCTAACATTAACCTTAATGCTAACTCTAAGCAAACCCTAACCCTAACCATCTCCCAAAACCAAAATTGAAGCCTAACCTATCCCTAACCTTAAACCTAATGTTACCCCTAACCCTTATCCTAAACCTGAACCTGTCCGTAACATTAACTTTAATGCTAATCCTAACCCCAAACATAAACATACTCCTATCCTGCCCTATCTTACCCATTACTGTAACCCTAACTCTAACCCTGACCCTATAATTTACCCTAATCCTAAACCTAAAAATAACCCTAACCCTAATGCAAAGCCTAAATGTAACCTGAAACAGAACCCTAACCCTAACCCTTCCCCTAACCCTAGCCCAAACACTAATATGAACTCTAACAACCCAAACCCTAACACTAACCTTAATGCTAACCCTAACAAACCCTAACCATAACCATCACCCTAAACCAAACCTGAAGCCTAACCTAACCCTATCCCTAAACCTAATGTGATCCCTCACCCATATCCTAATGCTGAACCTGTCCATAACGTTAACCTTAACACTAACCCTGACCGCAAACGTAAACATACTCCTACCCTAACCCTACCTTAACCCTTAATGTAACCCAAACTCTAACCCTAAATATAAACATACCTACCTTAAACCTTACACTAACCCTAACTCTAAAACTAACCCAAACTCTAATCCTAAATGTAATCTGAAACATAATGGTAATCCTAACACTAAACATATCCCAAACCCTAACCATGATCATAACTGTAACCCTAACCCAACCCTCAACTTTCCATAACCCTAACAATAACGCTAACCTCAAACCTGTCTCTAACCCTAACCCTAACCCTAAATTTTACCCAACTAAGCCTAACCCTAAAAGTAACCCTAACCCTAAAGCTAACCATGAACTAACCCTGAATTAACCCTAAGCTAATACTAACAATCCCCCTCACCCTAAATCTAAGCCTAACATTAACACTGAAACTAAGCCTAACTGTAACTCAAACCATAATCCTACCAATAACCCTAAACCTAAACCTATCCCTTACTGTGACAATAAGGATAACCCAAACACAAAATGTATCCCTAAACCTAAACCTAACCCGAAACTTAAACCTAACCCTAAATATAATCCTAACAGTAACCTTAACTTAAAACAATCCCTAAATCTACCCAAAACATAACTCTATTGTGAAAGATAACCTTGCCCCTAACCATAACCATAAACTTAATGCTAAATGTAATCTTAACCCTAACCCTAAACCCTAAGCCTAATGAAAAAAAAAAACCTAAAAAACACCATAACCCTATCCCACACCCTAAATTTAATCTTAGCCCTAACCCTAGCTCTAACTGTGACCTAACCGTAACCCAACCTTAAACATAACCTTAAACCTAAACCTAACCAGAACCCTAACCCTAACCTGACACAGAACACTAAACATAACACTAACCCTAAACCAAGCCCTAATCATAACCCTAGCCTCAACATATCACTCATTCTAACCCTTACCCTAACCCTAACCCTAACACTAATACTGAATCTAAACCAAACCCTAACTCTAATTCTAGCCCTCATCCTAAACTAAGCATAAGTCTAACCATAAGCCTGACCCTAACCCTAAGCCTAACACTAATGCTAACCGTAATCCTAAACCTAAACCTACCCCTAACCCTAACTGGAACCCTAACTGTAACCCTAATTCAAACTAAGCCTAAGCCTAAGCCTAACCCTCACCCTAAACCTAACCCTAAACCTCACCATATCCATAATTCTAAACCTAAACCTATCCCTAACCCCAAGCCTAACCCTAACAGTAACAGTAACCAAACACTATTCCTAAACTTATTTAAAACCCTAAATGTATCTCTAATCCTAACCTCAAACATAACCTTAACCATAATCCTAAACCTAACCATAACCCTATCCTAACCCCAACCCTACTGTAAACCATTCACTCATTCTAAACCTTATCCTAACCCTCACCTTAAAACTTACAATAAACCTAAACGAAAGCCTAACCCTAAACTAAACCTAACTCTAACTGTAACACTAAGCCTAACCCTCAACCTAGCCCTAATGCTAAACCTGAACCTAACCCTAATCCTAAAACTAACCAAAATAATAACAGTAACCCTAACACTAAACCTATCCCAGACCCTAACTATTCCCTAACAAAAACCCTAAACCTAACCATAACCCTAACACTAATGATAAACCTAAACATAACCCTATCCCTAACCTTAACTCTGACCCTAAATCTAAATCTTACCCTACTCCTAAGACTAACCCTAACCCTAACTCTAAACCTGTGTTTAACCCTAACCATAATAAGCCTAATCTGAAACCTAAACCTAATTGGAACACGATATCTAACCCTAACCATTACCCTCAACATACCCCTAACCCTAACACTATACCTAAACTCTACCCTAACCCTAAACCTATTCCTAACTATAACCCTAACCATAACATAACCTTAACCTAAACCTAAATGTAACCCTGAAACTTACCGAGCATAAACCTAAACTAACCCTAATCCTAACCCTAATCCTAATCTGAACCCCAATACTAAGCCTGAATCTAACCCTAGCAGTAACCCTAACACTAAACGTATCATAAACCTTACCTTATCTTTAACCCTAAATCTAACCCTTACCCTAATCCTTAAACTAACACAAAACCTAACTGTAACCCTAACCATTAACATAAACCGATCCCTCACTCTAATCACAACCTTAAACAGAGGCCTAAGCCAATCCAAAACTATAACTGTAAAGCCAACCATAAACATATCCTGATCCCTACCCCTAACGCTAACCCTAACCTTGACCAAGACATAACCCTAACCCTAAAACTAACAGTAACCCAAACCGAAAGCTTAAACCTATCCCTAACCCTCACCGCAAACCTAACTATAAGCCTTATCCTAACCCTAAACCTAACCGCATCCTTAAATATAACCCTAAACCTTATTCTGAACCAATCCCACATCCTAACACAAACCATAACCCTAACCTTGAATCTAAAACTAACCGTAACCCTAACTCTAACCTTAATATAACCGTTACCCTAATCACCCTAACATTAACACTAAAACTAACGTTAACCCTAACCATAAACTTAAAAATATACCTAACCCTCGCTGTAACCTAACCTTAACCCTAAAACTAACTGGAAACCTAACCCTAACCCTAAACTTATACCTGACCCTAAGCCTAACAATAATAGTAATCTTAACCTCAACCTAACCCTAACCC
>NW_008351101.1:0-889 GCF_000622305.1 Nannospalax galili
CTAACCCTTAATTTAAACAGTGTGAACATGAACAAAGCCTTAACGCTAACAGTAAACCTTGCCCTCACCATAAGTCAAACCTTAAAACTAAGCATAAACATACATGTAACCACAGCTCTAAACCTGTCCTTAGCCTAAACCCTAATCCCAAAATTCAATATATTAATTAGACACAATTCTAACACTAAACCATTTCAGAAACCTAGCCTTAAACCTAACCCTAACTATAAGCATAATACTAATCCTAGACCTAGCCCTACCCATACCCTAATATTAAACTTTGAAATAATCCTAATCCTAATCCTAGCCCTATCCATAAACCGGACCCTATCCCTATCCCTAAACCTACCCCAACCCTAATATTATCATACTCCTAAGCCTAACCCTATAAATAAACCTAACCTCAAACCTAAAACCTAACCCAACCCTAGCCCCATTTGTAAAGCAAATCCTTACTGTAAACCTATTTCTATCCCTTAACATACCCCTAGCCCTAATTCGAACCATAACCCTAATCATAACTCAAACTCTAATAATAATCCAAAATACATACTGTAACCCTAAATCTTGCCCCAACCCTAAGCCTAACCCTAAAACTAAGCATAACCCTATATGTAGCCCTCTTGTAAAACAACCCCTAAACCTAAACTTAAACCTAACCCCCTCAATAAAACCTAGGCCCAAGGCTAAACCTAATCCTATCCAGAATCCTAGCCCTAAACCTAACCCTAATCTTACCCTAAAATTATCTCTACCCTAACATTAAAATGTGACTTAATCCTAGGCCTAACCGAGCCATATCTATAAACATAAACCTAAACCTACCCTTAACACTAACGCTAATCTTAATCTTAAAAGTGCCCATAGACTGAATCCTGACCATAGTTCT
>NW_008351102.1:0-261 GCF_000622305.1 Nannospalax galili
TTACATACATGCAGGCAAAACACTTATACACATAAAATAAAAATAAATAAATCCAAATTTTTTTATAGAACTGAGCCCTGGATAATTCTAAAAGTTAGAGGTTTAAGATGAGCAGGAGAAGAATTGAGAGAAAGTGTCTAAGAAGCATCCCATGAGATGGAAGAGAGCTAGGAGAAAGCGATGTCTAGGGGGCAAGGGAGGGAAGGGTCGGCAAAGAGCTGCTAAGAAGACAGATTCACAGTGGAAGTCCAACTGGAGTGG
>NW_008351103.1:0-1660 GCF_000622305.1 Nannospalax galili
AGCCCAGGGTAGTGACTACAGTAGCTGGTAAGTTTATTTAATGGTCTATCCATCCCTCGTACTCTGGTAAGGTTTTTCCCTCACAGATATCTGTGATGGGGTAGATGGAAAATCCCACTCCCCTAAAACAAACTGGACCCTTCTGAATCTGTAGAGCCCCTGGGACCAATCACAGCAGCTTCCATACCATCAGGAAGGCCCTCCTAGAGGCACCACCTTTAGCCCTCCCTGACCTAGGATTCCCATTTCTCTTATATGTAACTGCAAATAAGGAACTGGCTCTTGGGGTCCTTGGACAAATGAAGGGACCCACCTTTGCCCCCCATGGCCTATCTCTCAAAACAACTAGGCACCTCCATCAAGGGATGGCAGCCTTGTCTCCGGGGCCTGACAGCTGCAGCCTTCCTAGCTCAGGAAGCTTTTAACCTCACAGTCTTAAGGACCTTCTCACCCACTCCTTTCTTAACATTCTCACTCCATCTAAGCTTCAACTCTTTCATGCCACCTTCCTTGAAAATCCCTCAGTTACTTTAGACTCCTGCCCTCCCCTTAACCCTGCCTCATTCCTCCCTTCTGCTGCACAACTCACTCATTCATGTGTGGAGACTGAACATGCCTTGCATTTACTTGATCATCATGCTTCTATCTGGAAAGAAAGAGGTCTACTTACCATAAAGGGGACCCCCATTCTTAATGGTCCACTAAACCTTAAAATATTGGAGGCATCTTATCTTCATGCCAAAGTAAAAATAGTCTTTTGTAGGGGGCACCAACCTCTCACTGTTCCTATTGCTAGGGGCAATGACCTGGCCGACGAAGCAGCTAGGGAGGCAAGCAAACACCAATCTCATGCTGCGAACCTGACTTTCGTGGCTCCATCAGGGTTTGTGCCTTCCTACACCCCTCAACAGCATAAATCTTTTTCAGAAAAACTCTCTTTGCTTTACAAATATATGTGTCTCTTGTGCATCTAAGTGCTTTCTTACTGTAGAAAGAATAGTAGAGCTAGCATTGTTTTTCCTACAGTGAAAACGAAAGAACAGAAGCATTTTGTGTTAAAACCCATTTGCTATGAATTGCATTCAAGAGAGTATTGTCATTAGTGTCAGTCTCTTTGCTGTAGAAACATATGTGTCGCTTCCATATCTAAGTGCTTTCTTACTGCAGAAAGAACAGTATTTCTAGCAATGTGTTTACTACAGTGAAAATGAGTGAACAGAAGCATTTTGTGTTAAAACCCGTTTCCTACGAATTCTATGCAAAAGAGTACTGCCATCAGTGTCAGTGTCTTTGCTCTAGAAACATATGTGTTGCTTCTGTATCTAAATGCTTGTTTGTGTATAAACATCCCGAGTTCCAAAAATGTGATTAATACAGTGAAAATGAATAAACAGGAGCATTTTTTGTTAAAACCTGTTTCCTATGATTTGTATGCAAAAGAGTATTGCCATCAGTGTCAGTCTCTTTGCTCTAGAAATGTATGTTGGGGTGTGTATCTAAGTGCTTGCTTTATGTAGAAAGAACAGTAGTTCGAACAATGTGTTTATAATAGTGAAAACAAATGAACAGCAGCATTTTGTGTTATAACACGTTTCCTAGGAATCGCATGAAAAATAGTATTACCAAGAGTGTCAGTCTCTTTGCTTTAGAAAAATATGTG
>NW_008351103.1:2854-3557 GCF_000622305.1 Nannospalax galili
TACATTTCTAGGTTTACAGATGAATTATTATGCTTGTACAATCTTTTACTTATTATAAACTCTATAAGACATAAAATTAAATGAGTTTTTAACGTTTAAAAAAGATCTCCACTTCGTTGTCAAAACACACAGTTTCATACAGAAAAATTCATTCCAAGGCTATTGACATTGAGACGTTTTCACATGCATTTCTAATCTCTATATACATGACTATCACTTGGTCACAGTCGCCCACCTTCTGAGCTCCTTGGCATCTGAGCATTAATACAAACTCATCAGGTAGACCACCTTCCTCTCCCACCAGAGCCTTCACACTCTGCTATCGCTGCCACTGTCCACTGTGCTGTCAGCACCCCATCCATTCCCCCCATCTGCCCTTCTGGTAAATCTAGTCAGCCAGAAGTCCCTATTCCAGGAGGATCAGCTGTTCCTCATCTACTGCAATCCATTGTCAGTATTCCTTTGGATAGAATTGGGGTCTGCTGTTCATTTTTCCAGTAGTATGTTGGGTTACTGTCTGGAAGGGCCTTTATCTATCCTGGCCAACAACTCGACTGGAGGTATCGCCTGTCTGGCTTTGCTGTTTGTCAAGTATCTTTTAGTTATATATATTTATGCTCTTATGAAATTATCTTGGCCCCTTTGATCTTTCGTTATACTTCCCTTTGGGGTGTTTAAGGACATACAATTGGACCAGATAAAC
>NW_008351104.1:0-489 GCF_000622305.1 Nannospalax galili
CATCCCTTGAATTTCTCAGTTATCATGAATACTCACTTTTGTGTTGTTTTCGTTCTTGTGTCTATTTTCTTTAGCTTTGTGGAAACCCAGTTGCATCTTTTGATTGCATTACAGATGAGGAATTTCAAGGATGTGGAAACTGATCCTTTCTTCTGTGATCCATCTCAGGTCTTCTCCAACTGTGGGTCTCATCTGTTGGTGGTTTGCTTATTTGGGGGAGCAGAGACTGGAGTTATGTTGGAATGACTATATCGGATTGATCTAGAAACAATGCTGTGTCCTCAATGATACACACAGTTGTCACCCATATCCTGAATCCCTTCTTCTACAGCTTGAGTAACAGGGACATGAAAAGTGCCTTCAGAAGGCACTGCAGAATCAGGATTTATGACATTCATTTCTAATATACTTTATCAGATTCACCTAGAAACAATACTATGTCTTCAATGATATTAACAGTTGTCACCCCTATCCTGAATCCCTTCATCT
>NW_008351105.1:0-1334 GCF_000622305.1 Nannospalax galili
AGGGACTACATTAGGCACTAGAACACAGATTAATTACAAAGCATCTGCCTCTCAAGAATTTACTAGTTCAAAGAGGTGAGAGGTGAATCACTGTATTTATTTATTTATTTATCTTTTTTTTTAACTTATTTATGTTTTTTTGAGACAGGGTCTACCTAAAGCCTCAGCTGGCCTGAAACTTGCTATGTAGACCAGGCTGGCCTTGAATTTACACAGATCCACTTGCTCTGCTCCCAGAGTGCTGGGATTAAAGGAGCATGCCACCATGCCCAGCAATAATAACTGTTATGAAGTGTGATAGAGATCTCAATCACATGTAACTGAGGAAATGAGTACATTGTTTAGCAAAAAGATCACCTGCTTCACATTGGGGATCAGAAAGGTGTTCCTAGAAGGAGCTTCAGATGAGCTGAATCTTTATTTTTTAAGTGTGTGTGTGTGTGTGTGTGTGTGTGTGTGTGTGTGTGTGTTTGTGCTCAGAGGCTAGAAACATCAGCTTCCTCCAGGAGTAACTTGAAGAAATCTTGACTTTGGTTTACCACTTCCCTACCATAGTCCATACTTAGCCATCAAAGGAAACAAAATTGTTGTAGTAATTTACATCACGTTTTATTGGAGCAACTTAATCTGAGTGCAATCCAGGAAACAAAATTTAAGTAAATAACTATTCCTCTGAGAAGTTTTTAGTATACTGTACCCCAGGTCAAACCCTGAACTAAAAAAAATTTTTTTGAAGAAAGTAGTCAGTTTTAGAATAGTTTCTAAAAAATATTTTTACTTTATGTGTATGTGTGTATTGCTTGCATGCATGTAAGTGCACCCATGTCGTGCAGTGTTGGCAGAGGACAGAAGAAGTTGTCAAATCCCTGAGAACTGTAGTCACTGACAGTTGTTAGCTGCCATGTGGGTGCTGGGACTGAACCTGGGTCCTCTTCAAGAAGAATCATCTCTCCAGTTCTTTTTTTTAAATATCTTAAGATAGGGCCTCATTATCTGACCCAGGCTGGCATCAAACTCATGGCAATCTTCCTGCCTCAGTCTCCCAAGTGCTGATGTTACAAGTGTAAGTCAACATACAGGGCTAGGGTAGGCATGTTAATAGCATTTCTAATTAGTGAATATTTATTGTACAAAACTACAAAGTTTTGTACATCAAAACTTTCATTACATCATTCTCATGCATGTGTAGCATGTACTTTGGTCTTATTCAGCCCTGTCCCTGAATATAATTTTAGCTTCTGATGGATTCGTTAAGATGTAATTTCAACATAAATCAAGTCAGCAATGCACTTTCCTGCCCTTGAACTTTGAACTTACTCCTTATAAAAACAATT
>NW_008351105.1:2237-5280 GCF_000622305.1 Nannospalax galili
GGAAGAAGAAGTTTGGGTTCTCCCATAGGTACTTCTGTGTATTTGTCTTAATCTAATACTGTTCTTTCAGTTGATCAAATTTGCTTCCTGTTTGGTAACTGGGAACAATCTACTTATGTGTATTTGTGTTAGTCTAATTCTGTTCTTTCAGTTGATCAAATTTGCCTCCTGGTTTGGTTACTAGGAACAATCCAGACATTTCTAAGCATCTTGCACAGCAGCTGTTTCTGAAGGCACACCTGCCTGGCATGGCCAGTACCTTCCTTCAGGGAGTCAATGCACCTGATAGTTGATGTTAGTCAACTTCTCCATGAAACAAGGATGAGCAAGACTTCAACAGTCAGTAGAAGAATAGGGTCCCTGCTGTCCAGCTCATTTGCTGTTTTCCTGAACTACACAGTAGCACATGAGACAAACTAGGCAATATATGCCTACATTTAGTTAATACTTATTCCAATTTAAGATATAAGTGACCTCCCTTATTATTATGTAGACTGTTTGAAGGAGACTGTTAGAAAGGGGGAAGACTAACCATATTTGTAGAACAACACTTGGCAGCTACTTACTTCCTAAGCTAAAGTCTTACTGGATTCTAATATGGGAATTAAGAGATTAAACAAGATGAGACAGCTAACTAAAACCCCCAAATTCCTATTGGAAGATAACAAATATTCAAATGACTTTTGAACTCAGAAGGTAATTTTTTCCCCTGTGGTTTGTTTGTTTTTCGAGACAAGGTCATACTCTGTAACTGGCTGACCTAGAACTCACCATGTAAGGCAGCTGGCCTTGAACTTGTGGTGGTCCTCTGCCTCTGCCTCCTGGCTGCTGGACTTACAGGCATGTGTAACCCTGCTCAGCCTAGTATTTTTTGTATTCTTTTCTGGTTTGTTTGAGACAGGGTCTCCCTATAGCCACAGCTGGCCTGGAACTTACTATGTAGACCATGCTGGCCTTGATCTCACAGAGATCCAGCAGCCTCTGCGTCATGGGTTTTGGAATTAAAGGCCTGTGCCACCACACCTAGGTTAGTTTCTTTTTTAAGAAAACAAAAATGGGGCTTGGAGATGGCTCCATGGGTATGAGTGCTTGCTCAGCAAGAGGACCTGAGTTCAAAGCCCAGGCACAATAGCATATGCCTATAACCAGTGTTGGGTGAAGATAGGCAACCAGTCTATCAAAACAGCAAGCCTCAGGTTCAGTGAGAGACCCTGTCTCAAAAATGAAGGTGGAAAGTGATGAAGGAAGATATTCAACATTTTCTTCTGGCCTCTGAATGTGTGCACATGCATATATATGCCAGAGAGGGGGGTGGGAAGACAAGTTAGGGAAAAGAAGTCTGACTAGTTATCACATACCCTATGAATAGAAAATAAAATGTTTTAGTTTTATGTCTTTAGTTACATACAACTATTGTAAGATTAGTTATATAACTCAAAAATTTATAGTATTAGAAAGAAACAAAACCTCCTAGTAGAAAACCAAATCCTATCAGAGTAAGAGTTACATGGAGTCAGCGATTTCTTATATGGACTTAGGGATGCCACCATAATATTTTATAAATGCCAATAAGTATTTATTAAGCATATGGCACATGTTGGAACTCTGCTAAGGACATAGACTCCGTTTTGCCATGTGATGTCTTTGCCTGTGTTAATGATGAAGCAAGGAGTTCTTCACTGGCCGTATCCCTTTGATCCTGGCCTTCCAGCCTTCAGGTCTAAATGTTAGTCTTGCTTGACTGCCCTCTGCTGGAATTATTGAAATATATAATTGCCTCTACTTACAAGGCCATGTAGGCACCTTGACAATGTGAGCAATTGTTTCAAGATACTTTACACAGAGAAGTTCATGTTTTGGGGTTAGAAATACAACAGAGTTAAGCACTTAAAGAACTTTTAATGACATATGTCGATGACTACAGAGTACCTGAGCTCACAGTTCGAGAATCACTAGAAGGAAAAAGTGGAGGGTCAAGAAAGGAAGATGAGTTGACAAATGAAAACCCAGTTTCACTGAAGGAACAAAGAAAGACTAATGTTTAGAGATAGATTTCTCAGCAGTAGGAAGCTGAGTGCTCACTCTTGTCGGGTACTGAAGTTCACCTCTGAAAACAGCATTGACATTGCAGTAACTAAAAATAAACCATGATCACAGCAAAGAAAACAACAGCGAACATAAACATGCGCATTGTCATCAAGGAAGACCCAGAAGTGCTGTTTTCCACTACTCTTGTCATCAGAGGCTTTCTGATACGATCGTCTGTGGTAAGGATAGTTTTTCGAGCCTTATCCCACTTCCCAGGGCCCTGTAGACGATACTGGACTGGAGTACAGGGTCCCAGTAGTAGCCGTAATGCCAGCTTTGGGTCAGTGAGGGCCAGAGACAGGAGATTGGGCCTGACACCCACCAGTTCAGCAATCTCATCCATGGTGTCTATGTAGTCTCCCTGGATGGTATGACGTTGACTGTCCACATACCTGTAGTAGACAAGACAGAAACTAGACTATAAACAATTCAGACAAACAGCCGGTGAATTAATCAGCCAGTCTGTACTTTTTGAATGTCCATTTATGGGCTTGGTATTGGGCTAAGAACCCACCTTCCTTTAAGACCCTATGGTACACTAGAGGAAATCATATAGCTGTGTATGAAGCACAGTGCCTGGTAAATATTCCAGGTTTGACTGTTAAATAGAAATGTAGAGAGAAGGTAGTTAATAGAGCTGTGACTGGGGCTGGAGAGCTGGCTCAGTGGTTAAGAGCATTGGCTGCTCTTGCAGAGGACTTCGGTTCAGTTCCCAGCACACGTATGATGGCTAATAACTGTCAATAACTCCAGTTCTAGGGTATCGAATGCCCCCCCCCGACTTCTGCAGGCATTGCATGCAAGTGGTGTACTTACATACATGCACACAAAACACTCATACACATATATTAAATAAATAGTGCTTTGGGGCTGGAGACATGGCTCAGAGGTTAAGAGCACTGACTGCTCTTGCAGAGGACCTGGGTTCGATTCCCAGCACCCATATGGTGGCTTC
>NW_008351105.1:8416-9460 GCF_000622305.1 Nannospalax galili
TTTCAAAATTACCCAATTAATAAACTACATATATATATAGTTCCTCTACTGAACCCTGACTAATACATCTGCTTTATAAGCAATCCTCTAACATAGTCTTTCAATTGGGAAATGAAATATGGTCTTGAGGAAATGGTAAAGGACCCTAAAATTCTGTTAAGAAATGGGGTACAGTATCAAAGTTCAAGGGTGTCGGGAGACATTACTGGTACCTTACAACAAAGAGATTTTATACTTCAGATAAAGAAGGTTAAAAACTCAAGGATGGCAGGCATGGTGGCACACGCCTTTAATCTGGTACTTGGGAGGTAGAGGTAGGCAGATCTCTGAGAGTTCAAGGCCCTCCTGGTTTACATAGTGAGTTACAGGCTAATTGGCGTACAGGGAGATCCTGTCTCAAAAAGACAAACAAAAAAACTTCTCAATGATGTTTTATGCTGAATTCCTATGGAAGGTAAGCCTCACCTTCTAAATTCTTTTATTTGATCAGAGTTGTGGGTAAGGACAAGGGAAACTTATAACACCCAATCTTCACAGGTAAATTTAAGCAGTGACACAAACAGTTCCAAAAGTGGGAATTTAACACCAGAGATATCAATTAGACAAAAACAACTTTAGATCAAACAATTTAGTCTTATGCACAGATGTGAAAGAACTGTGTCATGTAAAGATTTTTTAGCCACGCCCAATCCTAAAGTGTTCCTTCATAAAATTCAGGAACACAGAATTTCAGAATGGGACCAGATCTTACCTAGTGCGACCCTCGCTCCTATAATACTAATCAGATAGCTATCTCATTCCTCCTTAAACATCTCAGGTCACGGAAACATTGTTTTCAGAGAGAGATGATATAATGGCTTTGTTACTATAATTTAAAACATTATTCTTTGTATTAACCCCCAAATCTACCTCTTTGCAACTTGCAACATTGATTCTAGAACTGGAGTTGAATTTTAACACTTGCCAGATTTTGAAACTTGAAAATAATTGAAGCTCTTCAAAGTCATTTTAATTTCAGACTAAAATTTAAGTTCTCATGTAACA
>NW_008351106.1:0-396 GCF_000622305.1 Nannospalax galili
GTTTGACTGCCAAGTTAAAGGCCAGATCAAACTTGGAGGAAACCTGCTGGAACTCCAAATATGAAAGATGGACCCAGATAAGTGGCCCAGTCTGCCAAAGGGCACCAAGGAAGCCAGAAGAAGTCAATAGCACTAAAGCCTGTAGGGATTCTAAGGGCTCATACCTGTCGAGGGTCGTTGACGAGAGTAACCCAATGATCTTTTGTAATAAGGCAATGGCTGTGGGAGTTAAGTTAGTCTTTGCTGAAGGGCAGGTGGGGCCTCCAAGAGAGAAAACAGTGCCCTCAATTCCTCTGAGGGAACGGGCAAGAATGGTTTAAGCCAATTTATGGTGCCACAGAGTTTTTGAAAATCGGCTAGTGTATAGACCAGTTTTGAATTAAAGGCAGGGGCCAT
>NW_008351107.1:0-1901 GCF_000622305.1 Nannospalax galili
AAATTTCTAGGAGGTCAGTGGTGTGGAGCATGCAGAGACATTCCTTCTAAGATGAAGAATAGGTTGTTGCACTTGGCCCCTCCCTCCACCAAGAAAGAAGCACACCACTTAGTGTGCCTCTTTCGATTCTGGAGGCACACATTCCTCATCCAGGTGTGTTACTATGACCCATATATCAAGTGACTTGGAAGGCCTTTGAGTGGGGCCTGGAACAGGAAAGGGCCCTTCAACAGGTCCAGGCTGCTGTACAAGCTGCTCTGCCCCTTGGGCCATATGACCCAGCAGACCCAATGGTGCTTGAGGTATCAGTGGCAGTTAGAGATGTTGTTTGGAGTCTTTGGCAGGCCCCCACAGGGGAATCACAGCAGAGGCCATTGGGAGTTTGGAGTAAGGCTTTGCCCTCGTCTGTGGACAACTATTCTCCCTTTGAGAGACAGCTCTTAGCCTGGTATTGGGCCTTAGTGGAAACTGAACATTTGACGATGGGCCTCCAAGTCACCATGCGACCAGAGCTGCCAATCATGAGCTGGGTGTTGTCTGATCTCCCAAGCCATAAAGTAGGCCATGCACAGCAACAATCCATTATCAAATGGAAGTGGTATATGCATGATCGGGCTCAAGCAGGCCCGGAGGGCAAAAGCAAGTTACATGAAGAAGTTGCCCAAATGCCTATGGTTCCTACTCCTGTTACGATGCCTCCTGTTCTCAAGTATGTACCTATGGCTTCATGGGGTGTGTCCTATGATGGGTTGACTGAGGAAGAGAAGACTAGGGCTTGGTTTACAGGTGGTTCTGCATGCTATGCAGGCACTACTCAGAAGTGGACAGCTGCAGCATTACAGCCAATTTCTGGAACAACCCTGAAGGACACTGGGGAGGGAAAGTCTTCACAGTGGGCAGAACTTCTGGCAGTGCACATGGGTGTGCATTTTGCTTGGAAGGAGAAATGGCCAGAAGTGCGATAATATACTGATTCATGGGCTGTAGCCAATGGTTTGGCTGGATGGTCAGGGACTTGGAAGGAGCATGATTGGAAAATTGGCCAGAAAGACATTTGGAAAAGAAGTATGTGGATAGATCTCTCCCAATGGGCAAAGGATGTGAACATACTTGTGTCTCATGTAAATTCTCGTCAAAAAGTGGCTTCAGCAGATGAGTTCAACAGTCAAGTAGATCGGATGACCTGCTCTGTGGCTTGTCACCCTCTTTCTTCAGCTATCCCTCTCATTGCTCAATTGGCCCATGAACAAAGTGGCCATAGTGACAGAGATGGAGGTTATGCATGGGCTCAACAGCATGGACTCCTATTCATGAAAGCTGACCTGGCTACAGCTGCTGCTGAGTGCCAGATCTGCCAACAGCAGAGACCAACACTGAGCCCCTGATATGGCACTGTTCCCCGTGGTGACCAACCTGCAACCTGGTGGCAGGTTGACTACATTGGACCACTTCCATCTTGGAGGGGACAGACAGCAATTGAGAAACAAACTAGGACAGAGATTGGTACCAGTTCCTGCACGTAATACTTCTGCCAAAACTAAAAACTACTGACTTACAGAATCCCTTATCCACTGTCATGGTATTCCGCACAACATCACTTCTGACCAGAGAACTAACTTCACAGCCAAAGAAGTGCAACAGTGGGCCCATGGTCATGGAATCCACTGGCCTTACCATGTTCCCCACCATCCTGAAGCAGCTGGCTTGACAGAATGATGGAATGGTCTTTTAAAGACAGAGTTACAGTGCCAATTAGGTGGCAACAGCCTGGAGGGCTGGGGCAGGGTCCTCCAGAAGGCAGAGTATGCTTTGAATCAGTGTCCAATATATGGTACAGTTTCCCCTATAGACAGGATTCATGGGTCCAGGAATCAAGGCGTGGAAGTGGGAATGATTCCACT
>NW_008351108.1:0-731 GCF_000622305.1 Nannospalax galili
TAATGAGGGCCTGACGGAGGCCCCTATAATAGGATTGAGAAGAAAGCCCTCCGAGCTTCTTCCTGAATTCATAGATAGGGTGTAGAACAGTTTGATACAGAAATTGCCTCCTGGGCCTTTGCAGGACGAATTTTTAAGAGTTATGGTATGGGACAGCATGAATCAGGATCACTAGGCAGCCTGCTCTTGGCTTAGAAATAACTCCATGAGTTGATGGATTGTGGCTTCCCAGGATGTGGGAACCTGATCTCATGAGATTCACATGCTGAGTAACGCGCTACAGGCGCAAACTGCTTCATTGGCAGAAGCCATGACACAGGCCCTTGCAACCACCCAGATGACGTGACTGAAAGAAAGGGGAGGGGAAAATGTTTTAACTGTGGGAAGAGAGGGCACTTTAAGTGAGACTTCCCTGAGGAAAAGGGACAAGCCCTGAAACAGGGGGACCAGATAGGTGTCAGGCCAAAAACCCCCTGTCATCATGGCAAAAAGGGATATCATTGGAGAAAGGACTGCAGATCTAAGTTTGATATAACTGGAAAGCCTTCAAACTAGTTTTGGGGTGGCCTCTAGCCCCGTTATCAAAAGGAGGACCTAAGACGAGAATAACTTGGACCAATTGGACGGTTCCCATCTACGAAGGCCTCAGGCCAAAGATGAGCATCATCATGGGGGGGGGCAGATTTCACTGTTTCATTGATAGTGGGGCAGATCATACCATACTTAGAAAG
>NW_008351109.1:0-419 GCF_000622305.1 Nannospalax galili
TGTTACTATGGTGTTCTGTTAATAGAATTGCTCTGCCTCAATAGATTTATCTCTGCCAAATTCCCCCTTCCCCTCTTTATAAAAACTGTTCCTTTTCTATCAATAAATGAGACTTGATCAGAAAGCCTGTCTTGTCTCCATTCTTCACATCTCTTGTCCCTTTCAGTCCCCTCTCCTCTCTCCAGGTACCCACGTTGACTGTCTCGTGGGTAGGGACATCTGGCGCCCAGCGTGAGGGCTGGATACGGAGGATCCAGTGAGGGAAAACGACGTCCCAAAAGGAATGTTCCACAACAATTTTTCACTCTGGACTCGCTGCGGGAACCTGCCTCAGCTGCAACCAGAAGTAAGTACAGATGTCTGATTACGGGACAAGAATTAAGCAGGCATGAACTTTATGTTAAGCAGTTACAAGAAGC
>NW_008351110.1:0-1558 GCF_000622305.1 Nannospalax galili
TTGTGAAGTCAAATTTTAACATTTTGGTGGCACATTAGATTAATATAATGAAATGTTGGTCGAAAGGGTTGGCACACTGGAGCAATGTAATTCCACATTTGAGCATTTTGAAGTCACAATGGAACATTTTAAGATTATATTTTAACATTCTGATGGCACATTGCATCAACATAATGGCACATAGCGTGATAGTGTTGGCACATATGAGCATTGTTAAGTTACATTGGAGCATTTTGATGCCACATTGGAGCATTGTGAAGTCATTTTGGGGCATTCTGAAGGAACATTTAGACTTGTGATAATGCATTGGTGCATTGTTATGGACACTGAGGAGTGTGAAGTCAAAATGGAGCATGTTGAAGACATACTGGAGCATTGTGGTAACACATAGTGTATTGTGATCCCACAATGGAGCATTGTAATGAGATATTGGTCAATTGTCATGGCACACTGAATATTATGATGGCAAAGTGGACCATTTTTAAGACATAATGGAGCATTGTGATGGCATATCATAACATAATGATGGCAGATATGAGCATTGTTATGCCCCTTTGGAGAATTGTGATGTCACACTGGAGCATTGTGATTTCACAATAGAACATTGTGAAGTCATATTTACCATTGGGATGGCACCGTAGAGCATTGTGATGGCATATGAAGCGATAGTTTGGGCACGATGAAGGATTGTGATGTCAAATTGTAGCATTGTGAAGTCATATTGGAGCATTGAGATATCACAATGGAATATTTTGAAGTCATATTGTAACATTGTGATGGCACAATAGAGCATTGTGATATCACATGGGGTGATAGTGTTGGCATATTGAAGCAATGTGATGTCACATTGTATCATTTTGAAGTCACAATGGAACATTGTGAAGTCATATTGTAACATTGTGATGGCACATTGAAACATTGTGATGTCACATTGGAGCATTGCAATGTCACACTGGAGCACAGTGATGTCACAATGGAACATTGGGAAGTCATAATGCAACATTGTGATATAATATTAGACCATTGTAATGTCACAATGGAACATTTTGAAGTCATATTTTTACATTGTGATGTAACATTGGAGCAATATAATGGCACATGGGGAGATAATGCTGGGAATATTGGAGCATTGTGATGTCACATTGGAGCCTTGTTGTGTCACAATGGACCATTAAGAAGTCATATTGTAACACTGTAATTGCACATTGGAGGAATATATTGGCACATGGGGAAATAGTGTTGGCACATTGGAGCATTGTGATGTCACATTGGAACGTTGTGAAATTATATTCTTACATTGCGGGAACTTTGTGAAATCATATTCTTACATTGTGTTGACACTTTGGAGCAATGTAATGTCACATGGAGCAAGAGTGCTGACACTTTGGATCATTGTGATGTCCCACTGGAGAATTGTGATTTTGCAATGGAATATTTTGAAGTCTCAGTGTAATATTGTGTTGGCACATTGGAGTGATATAATGGCCCATGGAGCAATAATGCTGACACATTGGAGCATTGTGAAGTCACAATGGAACACTGTGAAGTCATATTGTAA
>NW_008351110.1:3024-6060 GCF_000622305.1 Nannospalax galili
GAAGTCATATTGTAACATTGTGATGGCACACTGGAGCGATATAATGGAACATGGAGCAATAGTGTTGGCACATTGCAGCAGTGTAATGTCACTTTGGAGCACTGTTATGTCACAATGGAACATTAAGAAGTCACATTTTAACATTGTGATGGCACATTGGAGCAATATAATGGCACATGGGGTGATACCGTTGGCACATTGGAGCAATGTGATGTCACACTGAAGCATTGTGCTGTCACGATGGACCATTGTGAAGTCATTTGTCACATTGTGATGGCACCATAGAGCATAGTGATGGCACATTGGAACATTGTGATGTCACATTGGAGCCTTGTGACGTCACTATGGAACAATGTGAAGTCATATTGAAACATTGTGATAACATCATGGAGCAGTACAGTGGCACAGGGGGTGATAGATTTGTCACAGTGGAGCAATGTTGCGGGGGGTTCGAGCCAGCGACCCCCACGCAGTGATTTTTGGGGATGAGTAAGCACACCATTTGCCAGCCCATGCCGCCCCCAGTACTGGGGAAAATCAGACACAACAGGGAGCCTAATCAAGCAGGGACTCATTTAATACAGGTGTTACAGAGCTTATAAAGGCACCTGGAAATCCCCCCTCCCCCCTGAGGGTGTATCTTAAGGATGGTCACGTACTGTCCATGCAAACCTCAGCAGTGCAGAAGTATCCTTCAGACTTTTAAAGCAAGTCAGGCCCTACCCCAGTAACTTCCTCTCGGACCTCTACAAGGTGGGGCCTTTAGGGCCACACATCTCCCCCTTTTATTTTTATTTTAATTACAGAATGACTATATTTCACGGGTTACCACCTCATTAACGGCTCCCTGAGGGGAGATAGCTATCTCCTTCTTCTAATCTTATGCATTTCTGCCTGTCTTAGGTTGTGTCACCTTTGATCAAGACTTGCCGGACATTGGACCATTCACCGGGCCATGTGCATGTCCTGTCTTAGGACTGCTTGTCATGGGACATCTTACTCGTCCTTGCTTAAAAATGCATCATGATTAAGGGCAGCCACGTGGGTAATGCCAGCCTGTGACAGTCTTAGTCTCTGCCTAACTCAGTTAGCCAAGCGTGGGCAACTGGAGGGTGTCCTGGGGGAGTCCGTAATCATGAGGAGGTGGGCTGTGGCAGTTCCCCGGGTCCTCTGTCACCTAATTACCTGGTAAAGACACTTAAAGATAAGCATTATCAAAAGAAACAAGCAAGTCATGCCATAGGACAAGTTGAAATACTTCTGAGACCATGTACCTTTTAGCCAATCAGCCAGTGGTCTGAAAGGCAAAGAGACTGATTGGCAATGAAGCCAAGGAACTGGGTCCTTCATCTCAGATGGATATAAATAGAGGAATTTTCTCTCATAAACTATTGTCCATGGACCGTCATGCTAGTCAGTCGGACCGTGGCCTACCCACTTAACGTTTGTCACAGGCACCCATATGGGGTTTGAATCTCCTGTAGAGTAGACAGAGCCAAAGCCTCGACCATGGTTAACAGTGGATCTGGGCTCTCCATCGCCCCGTAATGGGGTCTTTCCATCTTACCCATACTTCAGGTCTCTGGTCCTGTCATCCCCAATGCATCTGATACAGGGATTCCAACTGATTTTTTTGAAAATTAAGAACATTAACAGTGAATAAGGCCATACCCAACTTTTTGGTGGTGGCTCATTCCCCTTTTTGTTTTGTAATTGAATATTTAGGTTTTGATGGTTGCGTTCTATAATGTCTTGACTTGGGGATTGTAGGGAATTCCTGTATTTTGTTGAATTCCCCAAAGTGAAAAGAAACCTTTTAAATTTTTACTCACAAAACATGGTACATTGTCAGTTTTAATTCTTTGGGGCAGTCCCAATGTAGCAAATCACTGGAGAAAATGAGACTGAGCATGTTTAGACTTCTCTCCTGTATGAGCGGTAGCCCAACAGTCATGTGAGAATGTGTCAATGTACACAAAAATATACTTAAGCTTTCCAAAAGGAGCATAGTGTATGACATCCGTGTGCCACAAGGAATTGGGCTTGAGTCCCCTGGGGTTTACCCCTGGCTGTTGCAGAGGCAGTACATGCAGGAAGGGTGGACAAGACTTACAGCTATGTATAATCTTCTTTAGGTTAGGGAAACCTCTCATGAAGTCCCCGCCAACTTACATGAGTGAGGTTATGTAACCCGTGAGCTTCATTCAGGCCTGATGACAGGACCTGGGTGGAAGCCACCTTGTCTGCCTCTGCATTGCCTTGGGATAAAAGCCCAGGCAATCCTTGGTTCCCCCTAAGATGCTGTAAGAAAATAGGGGCTTCTCTCTCTTTAAAGTGCATAAAAGTCTGAATCTTCAAGGGAGTAATGGGGTTCCCATCCAACCAGATATGAGAACCTAAAACACCAGAAGAAGCTCTAGACCACATGAACACATGAAGAAAACAAATTCATGGGCTCACTTATCTTTGTTAATGCTAAAGCAATGTCCGTGAGCTCCTTGACTTGAGCTGATCCATCACAAGTGTGGACATATCTTTTTGGTTTCTGATCTGCCCCTGGGTATACTACCACTGCTGCTCCAAATCTGCCCCCATCAGTGAAAACATTGTAAGCTTTTACTAAGGGCTCCCTCAGCCCCGGGATTCAGTGAGTACTGCTGCCAGTGGGGCTGTAGCACTCGGAGGTGGGGTGGATCCCCGGCCTCCCATGGACCAGACGGGATGGGCCTCCACCAGCCACCTTCACTGAATCGGGCCCTCCCAGCCATCCCAGAACCAGTTGCAGTGCACAGCCCATGGTGGGTTGTTTTTTTTTAATGCGCCCTGGAGCTGTTGCCAGTTGCCGGCCGGGGTCAGTCCCCCGCCCGGCTTTCACGGGGGCCCCTGACTTGCGCACACCTTAGTTCAAGTGGGTTGGGTGGGCAGCTTTTGCCTCCGACCCCGTGCTCTCCGCTCCACCCCGTCCTTCTGAAAAAGGCATCCACAGGTCCTGTTTTCATGGGTCCAGGGAGGCCCTGAAGCTGGCCAGGGCATGCC
>NW_008351111.1:0-924 GCF_000622305.1 Nannospalax galili
GAATACTGAGTGAGGAGTGAGTGAGAAGTGAGCCAGTGAGTGAGGAGTGAGAACTGAGGAGTGATTGAGGAGTGAGTGAGGAGTGAGTGAGTGAGTGAGGAGTGAGAGAGTGAGGAGTAAGTGAAGAGTGAGTGAGTGAGTGAGTCAGGAGTGAGTGAGTGAGTGAGGAGTGAGTGAGGGGTGAGAGAGTGAGGAGGGAGTGAGGAGTGAGGTGTGAGCGAGTGAGTGAGGTGTGAGTGAGGAGTGACTGAGGAGTGAGTGAGTGAGGAGTGAATGAGGAGTGAGTGAGGAGTGAGTGAGTGATGAGAGAGTGAGGAGTGAGTGAGTGAGCACTGAGTGATTGAATGATTGATGAGTGAGGAGTGAGTGAGCGAGGGCATTAGGAGTGAGGAGTGAGTGAGTGAGGAGTGAGTGAGTAGTGGGGGAGTTAGTGAGTGAGTGAGGAGTGAGTGAGGAGTGAGGAGTGAGTGAGGAGTGAGCGAGTGAGTGAGGAGTGAGGGAGTGAGTGAGTGAAGAGTGAGTGAGGAGTGAGTGAGTGAGTAAGGAGTGAGGAGTGAGTGACGAGTGAGAGAGTGAGGAGTGAGTTAGTAAGGAGTGAGTGAGGAGTGCGTGAGGAGTGAGTGAGTGCGTGAGGAGTGAGTGTGTGAGTGAGTGAGTGAGGAATGAGTGAGGAGTGAGCGAGTGAGTGAAGAGTGAGTGAGGAGTGAGTGAGGAGTGAGGACTGAGTGAGGAGTGAGTGAGGAGTGAGTGAGAAGTGAGGAGTGAGTGAGTGAGTGAGGAGTGAGTGAGTAGTGAGTGAGGAGAGTGAGTGAGAGCGAGTGTTTGAGGAATGAGTGAGGAGTGAGTGAGTGAGGAGTGAGTGAGTGATGAGTCAGGATTGAGTGAGGAGTGAGTGAGGAGTGAGGGAGGGAGTCAGTAAGTGAG
>NW_008351112.1:0-381 GCF_000622305.1 Nannospalax galili
TGCCCAGCTGTGTGACCTGATATGGATCATCATTGAAGCCAGTTCTGGACATCCTCATGTTCGCAACAGAAAACATGCTAAGTGATAAGATGTGGAATCATTCAGAAAACATGCTAAGTGATAAGATGTGGAATCATTTTGTCACAATTCTTTGTATTCCTTGGTCCTAGTTTCCAGAATAAACTCGTCTGAGAATGACTCAGTAGGACCTGCCTAGCCTGCTTTCTCCTGGTTTCAGTGGCCAGTTATCCTATCTCAATATTCCTAAGTATTTAAGCTTACATTTCCCAGTGTCATACCATTTCCTTATCTCTCCCTTTCTCCTTCCTCCTCACTCCCTCTCCCCCCTTCCCCCATTCCCTCCCTCCCTCCCTCCCCCCC
>NW_008351113.1:0-228 GCF_000622305.1 Nannospalax galili
CCTATTGATTTCTTGTTCCAAAAAATGATGTTAACATTAATATCACAATATGAGACAGTACAAACTTTACAGTGTCAAGTCTCTGCTGCTCTCTGTGATCCCTTCAAGCTTTCAACACCAGAACCATTCAGGAGACTCTTACACATTACCAAGTCCCACTTCCAGCTTGAGTTGGCATCTCATACCCCCTCTGGATCCCAGGTCCTGTGCTGACCCTGAGGAAACACT
>NW_008351114.1:0-253 GCF_000622305.1 Nannospalax galili
TGCTTCAAGGAGCTTGGGAATCGTACACCCTGTCAGGCACTGTAAATTATGGTTGCCAGCCCCCCCACCCCAGCCAAAAGAGGATGAAGGAGCATCGCTTCTATGTTTGCCCGGGCGACAATGTTACTGAAGAAATACCTGTGGGGGCCAGGGGACCATTTCTGTGCTTCATGGAGCTGTGTGTCTACTGGATATTTTAACTGGACTTCCCCAGTCACTACCGAATTGATCCAGGTAACTGCGGTCCTGGGCC
>NW_008351115.1:0-338 GCF_000622305.1 Nannospalax galili
GAGGGCGGGGCCAGATCCTGAAGCAGTGCTCTTGGGGCCCAAGGAAGGCACTAAGTTGGACTGGATGAAAAAGATCAGGAAGCAGTATTGGTTCCCCAGCTGTCTGGGGACCCAAGACTAGGAATGGCGCAGGGCCCAAACTAGGAGTAGAGAACAGCGGGGGAGATGGAAGAGTGAATGAGGCTGGGGGAGTCAAGGCACAGCGGGCCACGCGATAGACCTAGCCCAAGAGGCCCGAGATAGTGCAAAAATTCTTAACAAGATACTTGCAAACCTCATACAGACAAACATCAAAAAGATCATCTACCATGATCAAGTCAGCTTTATCCCAGAGATGC
>NW_008351116.1:0-425 GCF_000622305.1 Nannospalax galili
TTTCAAAGAACCAGCTCTTGGTATTGTTGATTCTTTGTATTATTTTCTTTGTTTCAAATTCATTGATTTCCTCCCTGATTTTTGTTATTTCTTCTTGTCTGCAGGGTTTGGGTTTTGTTTGCTGTTGCTTTTCAAGTGTGTTGAGTTGGAGTGTTAAGTCATTTATTTGTGTTCTTTCTGATTTTTTGATGTAGGCACTTAGAGCTATAAACTTCCCTCTAAGAACGGCTTTCAGCATGTCCCAGAGGTTTTGTTGTGTTGTATTGTCCTTTTCATTTAATTCATTGTTTTGTGCCCCAGTATATGGTCGATTTTGGAGAAAGTTCCATGGGATGCTGAGTAGAATGTATGTCCTTTGGTGTTTGGGTGGAATATTGGTAGATATCTGTTAAGTCCATTTGATATATGGTTTTGTTTAATTCACA
>NW_008351117.1:0-1210 GCF_000622305.1 Nannospalax galili
TAGGACACAGATACACTTATATACATGCAGGCAATACACTCATACACAAAAAAGTAAAAATAATAAAATGTATTTTTAATTGGGGGAAATCGGAGAGCAGGGTACAGAAGGGAGGATGGAGACGGGTAACCAAAAGTAAAGGAATTTTTGAAAATGTAATATGGAAACTTACTACTATAGATGCTTTCTAAGTAGAAGCATTCCAAGATCAGAACCAGATATTTTAGGCTAGAAAATAAAAAACCTCATGTTAGAAATGGACTCCCTTTTTTTATGAGTTGTTGAACACTGGATTTCCACAGAACTTCAAATAATACTGGCTATGCCGTTGCTCTTGGTTACCCTCCAGAACATTACAGTAAGAGCCTACTGCTAAAGAAACTTAGTATGTGAGTCACAGGACATGAAAAATTCAGACTGGCACTGACCTAAAATCACCAATTCTACTGGCTATTTTCATAGAACGTGCTAAGCACACTTCTGGAAAAGAAAATAATCAACACCCTGACTGAAGTATGAACTCTATGGGCTACAGTTATGAGTGGTCTGGCCAGATATGCCCACTGGTACACAGGTGGCACTGGGGTGTTGTTGGGGACACAAGCCTATTGCTAAACAGTTCACAGACCATAGAGTAAAACTTTCTGATATTCTGTTAAAATATGCATAGTAGGAGATTGACTCCTAGTGATTTACTGTTATATCCATAGACTAGTGAATCTCTCATTTCTCACCAGAAAAGCTTCTTTGTGCAAAAATCCCCAGCTTGTCAACATTCAAAGAATAAGAAATTGTGAAGTGCTCAATCCAAAATGGCACATCTCTATCACACCCATGCCCCAAAGGTTCAGGTAACTTGGGGAAAGAAGGAGCAGACATATTATAGGGACCAGAGGGGGTAGATGACTTAAATAAACAAGTGTTCTCAGAACACAATAATACTGCTTCACATATGACTTCATAGATGATGGAATGGAATGTACAATTCCTGGGCAAATGCAAGACAGACAAAAGCCCACCATGGAGGCAGGGATTAGGTCTGAAGCCTAGGCCCTGGCTAAGGAACTCTTGGTAACTGGCAGATGCTAGGAGAGTAAGTCTTAGTTTTCTTCAAGGGTGTGATTTTGGATAAGTTGCCAACTCACCAGTGAAAGGACCAACACATAAGTGTATTTGGGACTCCATAGGATTTAAAAAATAGAGTATTTCA
>NW_008351118.1:0-271 GCF_000622305.1 Nannospalax galili
CTGAGAGATAGGATCTGACCTGATTGGACAGCCATCTTGCAGAACCCACCCGTCTCCAGGAGATTCTGGGAATTTGGTGGGCTCCACCTCATTGTTCAGTAGATATACTAGTCTGTCTACACTTTGTAAATCAAGCCAAAATCTTGTCTATAATCAATGAATGCAGTGAGAAAAAGAAAGCAAGTTAAGGGAAGGCTTTTTAACATGAGTGTATTGTCAGTCATCCTTCAATAAAGCTGAAAACTGAATGATAATAAAACATGGAACATCT
>NW_008351119.1:0-261 GCF_000622305.1 Nannospalax galili
AGATATCTCTGTAGTAGAATATGGATTTCTTTGGGTATGTGCACAAAAGTGTTTTGGCTGAATCACGTGGTAGATCTATTTCTATCTTTTTGAGGAATCTCCGCACAGATTTCCATAGTAGCTGCAACATTCTGCACTCCCACCAGCAGTGAAGAAGTCTTCCCCTTTCCCAAAATCTTGCAAGCATTTTCTGTTTGTTTTTTGAAACTCAGCCATTCTGACTTGGTAAGGATAAAATCTCAATGTAGTTTTAATTTGCAT
>NW_008351120.1:0-838 GCF_000622305.1 Nannospalax galili
CACACTGGAGAAATATATTGGCACATGGGGCGATAGTTTTGGCTCATTTGAACATTGTGATATCAAATTGGAGCATTGTGATGTCACAATGGAACAATGAGATATGATATAATAGAATTGTGATGGAACATTGGAGCAATATAATGACACATGGGGCAACAGTGTTGGGATATTGGAGCACTTTGATATCCCCTTGGAACATTATGATATCATATTGTAATATTGTGAAGCACATTTGAGCAATATAAAGGCACAGGAGGCCATAGTTTTGTTACATTGGAGCATTGTGTTGTCACATTCCAGCATTGTGATGTCACATTGGAACTTGTGAAGTCATTTTGTAAAAGTGTGATGGCACATAGGAGAAATATAATGGCACAAGGGGCAGTAGTGTTCGTACATTGGAATACTGTGATGTCAGAATGGAACATGTTGAAGTCATATTGTAACACTGTGATGGCACATTAGGGAAATATAATGGCACATGGGGTGATAGTGTTGGCATATTGGAGCACTACAATGTCACAATGGAACATTGTGAAGTTATATTGTAACATTGTGATGGCACATTGGAGCAGTAAAATGGCTCATTTTGCTACAGTATTGGAACATTGGAGCATTGTGACATCACATTCCAGCATTGTGATGTCACATTGGAACTTGTGAAGTCATTTTGTAAAAGTGTGATGGCACATAGGAGAAATATAATGGCACAAGGGGCAGTAGTGTTGGTACATTGGAATACTGTGATGTCAGAATGGAACATGTTGAAGTCATATTGTAACACTGTGATGGCACATTAGGGAAATATAATGGCACATGGGGTGATAGTGTTGGC
>NW_008351121.1:0-661 GCF_000622305.1 Nannospalax galili
ATAAAACAATTAATTAAATGAAGAGTTGGTTCTTTATAAAGATTAACAAGATTGAGAAACCTTTAGCCAAATTAATCAAAGAAAGAGAGAGAGGACCCAAATTAACAAACTCAGAGATGAAAAGGAAGCCATTACAACAGACCCAGAGGAAATTCAGAAAGCCATAAGGATATACTTTAAGTATTTATGTTTGGCTAAACTGGAAAATATAAAAGAAATGGATAAATTTCTAGATATATACAGTCTACCAAAATTAACTCAAAATACCTAAATAAATAATTTCAATGATCCATAATAACCAATGAGATAGATTCAATTAATTTTAAAAAATCCCAACTAAAAAGAGCACAGGTCCAGATTGATAAAGCCCCTAATTTATCAAAATTTCAAGGAAGAAATAATACCAATACTCCACAAATTCTTCCATAAAATAGAAAATGAAGAATACTCCTAAATTCTTCCTATGAAACTTCTTCACTCTAATAACAAAACCAGACAAAAACCCTCCCCCCAAAACAAAGTATGCGCCAATCTCTTATGAACATAGATGCAAAAATTATCAATAAAATGATCACAAATTGAATGCAAGAATACATCAGAAATATTTTCCACAATGATCAAATTGTCTTAATACCTGAAATGCAGGGAGTTTCAAATATAT
>NW_008351122.1:0-605 GCF_000622305.1 Nannospalax galili
ATAAAGAGGCCCTGTGGTGGGATGCCCACCAAGGAGCAGAACTAGAAACCTCAAAATGCACACAGTGGTCTTTCAATTCTGGGCTTCTTGCAAAAGAAAAAGTAATCTCAGTTTCTATCTGCTTCATAGATTACCCCCAAATTCCGAAGGAAGAATCAGATAAATGAGTATAACAAAACTGATATTTTAAAAGCACATAAGCTTTTAGTGTACATCAGCCTTGATTTCCATTCCATGGCTGCAACTGGTAAGGAATTTAATCTGTGCATTGGAGGAGGGCAGGGAGGATTATGACAATCACACCAGTTAGCATTCTTCTTCATGCCTTGTTGTCCTCAGAGCGCTTGATCCCTCTTCCATCATCTGCTGTTCATGGCATGACAAATCATAGCTGTTTTCAGTGGCCCTTGCAAAGAAGAAAGGAGATCTCAGATGCAACTTCCATAATGTGCTCTACTCAGTCCCTCAAACTCTTCCTCCTGCACAGGATCAGAGAACCTGCTGTGCTGTTCCCCGACATGCAACACATGAGGGCAGCTGGGGCACATCATGGGGGGTGGTTTTTGTTAAGGGCTGTATCACTGTGAGGGGAAGATGTAAACCTT
>NW_008351123.1:0-212 GCF_000622305.1 Nannospalax galili
ATGGAACGATGGAGCATTGTAACGTCACAATGAAACATTTTGAAGTCATACGATGGCACATTGGAACATTATAATGTTACATTGGAGCACTGTGATGTCAAAAGGAACATTGTGAAGTCATACTGTAACACTGTCATGGCACATTAGAGCAATAAAATGGAACATGGGCGATAGTGTAGGCACACTGGAGCACTTTGATGTCACATTGGAGC
>NW_008351124.1:0-243 GCF_000622305.1 Nannospalax galili
AGACACATAAAGTTCACAAAAAGAAGCAGACCTAAATTTGAAGCCTTGAGTCTCACACAAGAATCGGAAACTACAAAAGAAATTCACATGTCAAATTCACAGAGAAAAAGTAATAACACGAAAAACCAAAATAACATATTCCTACCAAATACCAATAGTTTTCTAGAGGAGTACAATGAGAAACCCCTAGATATAATACAGGACATGGAACTCAAAAGATCAATTATAAACATGATAAGAGAA
>NW_008351125.1:0-256 GCF_000622305.1 Nannospalax galili
TCTTTCTTTCTTTCTTTCTTTCTTTCTTTCTTTCTTTCTCTCTTTCTTCCTGTCTTTCTGTCTTTCTGTCTTTTTGAGACAGTGTCTCCCTGTAGCCCCAGCTGGCCTGGAACTTGCTATGTAGACCAGGCTGGTCGAACTCACAGAGATCCGCCTGCCTCTGCCTCCCAAGGGCTGGGATTAAAAGTGTGTGTCACCATGCCCATCTATCTTTTCTGTCTTTCACATAATCATGCCTGGGAAATCTTTTTTGAGT
>NW_008351126.1:0-1332 GCF_000622305.1 Nannospalax galili
ACCAAGTATTACTGTGTTGGGGTTAATCTGTGTTTAACATCTGATGATACTGTTGTTATGAAATTGGGTGCACCAGACTTTGATGTATATATGTCAATGACTGTGATATCTTCCTAGTCAATTGTTCCATTGATCAAAATGAAGTGACGCTCTTTATCTCTTCTGCTTAGTTTTAATTTGAAGTCTAATTTGGCAGATATAAGAATAGCAATACCTGTTTGTTTCTTAGTGCAATTTGTTTAGAGTTTTTTTCCCATTCTTTCACCCTAAGCTAGTGCCTAGTGAAGGCAGACAGAGACAAAGGGTGCTCATATTACACGTCACATAGGTTGATCAATCCTTAGCACGGGCAGAGGGTCATTTGTACAAGACCAGAGAGTGTGTCAAAGTTTATTAACTAAGATGTCTTAATTTTAATTACAAACATACTTGGTGTTATTGATTAGGCTATTTTTCACCTCTACATCAAGGAAGTCGAGATGTTTTTCTCAGAACAAAGAGAGTGTAAACTTTTAACCTGGCCAGCTGCCTTTTGCTAGTCATTGCAGTGTTCTGCATGACAGGGCTCTTTAGAAGCACTGTTTTCAGTGCCTTGCCCCTTAGCAGAGGCTGCAGCCTGTTCAAAAGTTCATGCCTAACTTGTCTTGAGTCCAGCCATCTTGGTCTCCAACATCTCCCCTTTTTCTATTATTTTAAAAACAAGGAGGAAATGGTCAGAGAGGCTACAGTGTTGTTAATAAACACTATTATGAAGCGTGAAATCAGTGGTGTCCCGATAAGAAGTATGCCAATTAATATTGGGCTCCAAAATGGAGTAATCCATTGAAGCCATTTTGGCCACAAAATAGAGAATTCAGACATCTTGTTAATTTCCTTATGCAAATAATCAATTTGTTGATTTATAGTATGTGAAAAATGAGATAAGTTAAAACAACAAATCCTTGGAAATTGTTGACAACCCACATAATTTTTTTAACAGTAAATAATCTATAATAGCCCTATTTTGTAACACAGCAGATCTGAGTTCACCCATTTTTTTATTAATTTCCCCTAATACCTTAGCAGTTGTATTGGTTGTTTTACTAATTATCCAAGCAATCTTAGAGATTTCTTTTTGCATTCCTGTTACCAAGCCAGGGAGGGGGAGCAGAAAGGCAAATCCAACAGCTACAGCTGTTGGGTCAAGCAAACGAAGCAAGTCATCACAATTTTCAGGCATAGGTCTGCACACTTTCCTTATGGGAGGGGGTAATAGTAAAGGCATTATGCACCTAATGGCATATAACCCATAGGGCAATGTAGCATAGGATTCATTATTACAAAAGAAAGTCC
>NW_008351127.1:0-1302 GCF_000622305.1 Nannospalax galili
ATTATGAATGCAAGGATTTGATACATCAATAAATTCAAATCTATTATGGACTAAGTTTCAGATGAATTTTATTCATTAAATTAGCTAGCTCTCTTATGTTTGAACCATAGTAAGGATTCAGCTGACATCCTGGCAGGATTATTGCCTAGCCTGAAGATGGAAACAGGGACAGGGTAGTAGGTAGCATTGGCGTTGCCACAGAGGACAGGAACTTTTAAACACAGAGTCACAATGAAGAGTGAATTACTAAACATAGTTGGCCAATTCTACAACTAGGAAATCTCAAGAGATGTGCGACTCAGTGACTGTCCAAAATCAGAACATGAATAGAGGCAGTGGCCAGGGAATTTTAATTAACTATTTGTGACAGAATTCACTATTTAACATTGTAGTTTGAGACTCAGTAACATTTTTCATCCAGCGTTTCTCTGTGCTCTCTAGAATTGGCAGGAGCCAGCCACCAGGTGCTGTACTTAGATGAGGTGGAGTGTGGCTCTTAAGAAGAATCCGTTGTTACTGCCTCCATGGTGCCTCATAGAGATACTTTGGGATACACAGGACATGCTGAGTGCCATCTTCATGGTCAGAGTTTAACACATGGGGCTTAACTTTACTTGTGTTTTGATGTTGAGTTAAAGTGTTTTGGGGTGGGTGGGTTATAAGCTTAATAAAGGGTAAAACCTGTTCAGTATCCTATATTGCAAAAGAAAAAAAAGGAATTAAGTGTAGGTTTTATAACAGTTGAATCTTTAAAAAGACAGGAAGAGATCAGCTTAAGAAAAGTGAGTTCTTGGGATAATTATTAGTATGGGAAGATGAGCACTGTAAACACTCTAATTATATTAATGCTTTAACTTCGTCTTATTGTGGTCTGTTTTTTTTCTTGAGAGTTTCATATATGTATACAATGAAATATGATCATAACCTTCTCCATTTCCTTCCTCCAAAACTCCTTCACATCTCCCCAGCATAGCCCTCTCCCAACTTTATTTCTTCTTCTTCTCCTCATCCTCGTCCTCGTCCTCGTCGTCATCGTCCTCCTCCTCCTCATCGTCCTCCTTCTCCTCCTCCTGCCTCTCGTCCTCGTCCTCGTCCTCCTCCTCCCCCTCCTCCTCGTCCTCCTCCTCCCCCTCCTTCTCCAAAACTCCTTCACATCTCCCCAGCATAGCCCTCTCCCAACTTTATTTCTTCTTCTTCTCCTCATCCTCGTCCTCGTCCTCGTCGTCATCGTCCTCCTCCTCCTCATCGTCCTCCTTCTCCTCCTCCTGCCTCTCGTCCTCGTCCTCGTCCTCCTCCTCCCCC
>NW_008351127.1:2957-4058 GCF_000622305.1 Nannospalax galili
CCTGGTCCACATAGTGAGTTCCAGGACAGCTGGGGCTACAGGGAGACCCTGCTTCAAAAAGACTTTTAAAAACAAAAACAAACAAAAAGTAAAGTTAAATCTTTGTACTGAAAAAATTTATATGTGTGCGTGTGTGTTCATATGCCATGGTATGCACACGGAAGTCAGAGGACAACTTTCAGGAGGTGTTTCTCTCTTCACCATGTGGGTCTTGGGTATTGAATTCAGGTCGACAAGCTCCATGGGAAGAGCCTTCATCTGCTGAGGCATCTGTCTGGCCTGAATTTCTGGGTTTTGTTGTTGATGTTTCTTTGTTTTGTTGGTTTTATTTTTGTTTTGCTGCTTTTGTTGTATTTCATTTATTTGTTTATGTGTATGAATGTAAATGCACCTGTGTCATGCAGTGCCTGCAGAGGACAAAAGGGGCATCAGATCCTCTAACTGGAGTTGTGGATGGTTGTCAGCTGCCATGTGGGTTGCTGGGATTCCAACCCTGGTCCTCTACAGGAGCAGCCAGCGCTCCTAACTGCTGAGTCATCTCTCCAGTTCTGTTTTGCTGATTTTAAAAACAATATTTTATTGATTCTTCATGAATTTTATACAGCGTATTTTGGTCATATTCAGACTCCCCTCCCCAGTCTCCTCTCAGATCCATCCCACCTCCCCCGCCACTTCATGTCCTCTATTATCTCTTTAAGGCCAGTAGAGTCTAATTTCTGTTCCCCAAATGCTCTTGGGTGTGCATTCACCTGTTGGGGCCTGGTCAGCCTTACCCATTGTGACACCCTTAAAGAAAACAGACTCTCTCTGGGGCTGGAGAGATGGCTCAACAGTTAAGAGCACTGACTGCTCTTGCAGAGGACATGGGTTTGATTCCCAGGACCCACATGGTGGCTAAAAACTGTCCATAACTCCAGTTCCAGGGGAATCTGACACATTTTTCTGACCTCCATGGGCAATGCACAATATGGGTACACTTATATACATGCAGGCAATACACTCATACACATAAAAGAAAAGTAAAAGGGGCTGGAGAGATGGCTCAGCAGTTAAGAACACTGTTCTTGCAGAAGACCTAGGTTTGAATCCCAGCACCCACAT
>NW_008351127.1:4916-7807 GCF_000622305.1 Nannospalax galili
TCATGTATTCCTGTGAGAGGATGAGCATGGAAAAGTAAATGCTTCAAGTATTATTGCAAAAATAGATTTTGACCTCATTGAAACCTAGAACGGGATCCCAGAACTGAGGAGAAAATCCCACTAATATTTCAGATATCCTTAGTGTTGAATTTTTAACGACTTCATTTAAATCTATGATTGAAGTTTATGAAAGAACATACTTAATATTGTAGCTTTTGCTTTAAAATTTGCAAAAAGGATCATGCCTGGCCCACTGGTGATGCATTTAAAAAGATGGGCACCTGGGGGCAGCAGAGCACAGTCACAGTCCCTTGGCAGAGAAGCAGACACAGCAAGGGCAAACCTGGAGCTCTCAGCCCAGCTACTGAACTGATGTAATTACCAAACCAGTCCTTTCCTTCTCATCATTTATTCTAACATGTTGTAGGAGGTGGAACTGTCATGTGGGAGGGTATGCCTGCTATGTTTTAATAGCCCAAGATTTATGAAGCCAGATTGTACCAGTGGTCGATGAGAGCTGTTAGTCTCTCCAAAAGCACACTTTCCACAAAGGTCCAGACTCTACACTATTAACAATGAAGGATTTTAGGATTGTTCTGCCTAATTCTTCAACCCCTAAATCAGAATGTGTCCTGTGGCCCACTTTCCTGGCAGGTAGCTAGTTGAGAGACTTGGCTCTGGCCAGCTCCCTCCAGGACTAGGATTATTAGGTTATAGTTGGAGCTTTGTAGAAAGTTCCATTTCTTTATCAGGAAGAGCATGCTTCTGGCTGACTTTAAGACTAGGGCTTGTGTGGTTTCTTCTGTGAACAAATGTCTTCATTTTTTACCCCTTTGCAACCATCAAACCACAACATTTGGCATCTGGTGGGGGGAAATGCATTAAACCAGATAAAGCCGGAAATTGAGATAAGGTCTATCAGGATGCTTTATTTATGTGCATGCAAGTTTGTATTAGGCCACAGGTGGGCAAAATATTAATCATAGGCAAAAATCTATCTGGGCCCTTTATTTTTGTAAAGTTTTATTGGACCATAGCCACACCTGCTTGTTTTAGTCTTTACACAGCAATGATAATGTTGAGCGTTACTTGTCACAGGTACACTTACATAAATGCAGGGAAAACACTCATACACATAAAATAAAGATAAATTTAAAAAATTAAAGATATCTAGATGTTGGGCATGGTAGCACATGTCCTTTAATACCAGTACTCAGGAGGCAGAGGCAGATGGATCTCTGTGAGATGAAGGCTAGCCTGGTCTCCATACCAAGTTCCAGGCCATTTGGGGCTATAAGGAAGGAGACTTGGTCACAAGAAGACCAAATAAAAAGAAGAAGAAAGAAAAGAAAAAGACCTAGAAAAAGGGATCTTCTCTGTTACAAGAAAATATTTAGAGGCTCGAATGATTTCTCATCAGTTAAGAGGGATTCATATTCTTCCAGGTTATCCAAATTTGGTTCCCAGCTGCCATGTCAGACAGCTCACAACCATCTGTAACTCCAGGGTCTCTGATGCCATCTCCTGGTCTCCATGGACACCAGCACACATGCAGATACATAAATAAAAATAAATATTTTTTAAAAGATTTATTTTTATTATGTGTTTTGCCTGCATGTATGTAAGTGCACCATGTGTGTGTTGTGCCCACAGAGGCCAAAAGATGGAGTCAAATCCCCTGGAACTGGAATTATGGACAGTTGTAAGCTGTCATGTGGGTGCTTGGAACTGAGCAAATCCATACCACTAAATCTTTTATGAAAAAAGAAATATATTTTAAGTGAAAGTACATTCCACGCAAAGAGTAGTCTTCAGTTTATCTGGGGGATGATTCCCTAATAATAAGGTCTTATTATTATTATGATTACTACTACTACTACTACTACTACTACTACTACTACTACTACTACTTGTTTTTAAAGATAGAACCTTCATTAACTAAGCCTTTATGCTTTGAACCTGTGAAGTATTTGGAGGTTTCAAATAAAATTCTTAGTTTTTGTGGCATTTCCATTTTGTCTGTTGTCTATCTTTCTAGGGTTTGATTAAAGAGATTCTTGATTTCCAAGCGAGGCATCTGCATTGGCATCTCAGCTTTGAGTAGAAATGGTACACTGTTTTAGGGAACCATTTCTGTGCCTCTGAATGCATCAGTAAGTCATTTCAAGTCTCCATGCTTTGCTGACCTCATGAAATTTGTTAACATACTTCCTTGACATGCAGCTGGTCAGTCCTTGTTTGACAGAGGCCTACCCTCCTCCAAAGTTATGACTCAGTCTGGGAATAATTGAATAGAACCTGACAGTATACAAGCATCTCTGATACCTAAGAACTCCTAAAATGCAAAATCAGCCATTAGAATTAGCTTTATCCAATGGGTAGTGTTTTCTTGAATGATCCTATACGAAATTTAGGCATCATAAAGAATGTTTTGTTATGACAAGGGCTTCATTTTTCTTTACTCGCCATTAAAAATGGTATAAAAGCTTGTGGGAAGGAGAATGCCTAAACACATATGTTAGTAAGCTTTTAAACAAACTGATTGGACCCTTTACCTTTGCTCTAAACCTTTCCTAGAATTACCAGTAAGTCAGACGAAAACAAAGGACAGATATAACCAACTTCAGCTCATCAATTATTCAAGAGGTAGTTGAACACTTTGTCTCAAAGAAAGTCATGTGTCTTATTGTCTTTATTCCTTGCATTGGTAAGACCAATTGGCACACAGTGACCCTGGGATTGCACAATGCTTCCATACTGTGTAACCCAAGGTGTAGTCATCCCTAAGCATCAGCAGATTAATTACAGTCCTCTACTCCCTGAATAGACCCCATGCTTCTAGTCCCATATAGAAATAATAGAGTTCACATTTTGCCTATACACATCTTCCC
>NW_008351127.1:8340-10450 GCF_000622305.1 Nannospalax galili
TGGCCTGGAGCTGCCTAGGTAGCTGAGGCTGACCTTGACCTCCTGATCTTTCTGTCTCCACCTCCCAAGTACTGAGATTATAGGCTTATGCCACCATGCCTGGCCCCCCTCAACAGTCTTTAGAAATTTAGAAATTTTGTTCATGAATCTCCTAAAAGGATGTTCAAAACATTATAATAGTATCAGTTTCCACTTTAATGTCAACATCTATTTTTATTAGTTTCAATTGTCAAAGATAAAAGTTTGACTATTAGTAGATTCTAGATATTGTAGTGTAGTGTAGGAAAACATAGAATGCCAAGTGAGGACTTTAGAAAACCTACTCCAGTTCAGCAATGGTGATACTGGCAGAAACAGTGACCATTTCAAGGACCCTGGAAATTAACCATATACTTGTAACAATCTCAAGTGTATTTCGGTGGAAAAATAAATGAAAACCTCTAATGTCAAAACAAGCTTTGTAGAGAGTTTCTGCTTGTCTGCCATATTACCATCCCCAGTCCACCACTTTGTTAGAACCAATCTGCAAAAGCAACTGCCTTACAAATCACAGTAGCTATGAAACCAGAATGTGAGTGTCTTCTGGAGCCACAAGTGGAGTGCTCCTGAAGCAGCCTGTTTCTAGAGAGTGGTCATTGTTCGGTTTGTCTGGCTGCTCCCTCTTGCCCTTCTCTGCTCTGGCTCCACTCTGTCAGTGTAGAGAGCCTGTGGCAGTTGTTGAGTATCCCTGTTGCCTCAGGTGGTGACAGGTTGTGACAAACAAAAGAGTGACCCAAATATGTGGGAGGAAAATCTAGGGAGTATGATACACAAATGCAGCGTTGGTAAGTTCTGACATACTCTTCCATCCAGAAGAGCTTGAGTACTTGCCCAAAAAAGAAAGACCTAAGAGGGTCTTGGCATTCAACCTCTCAGGCCTTGAGATGTCTCACAGGTTGGAAGTCCAGGGGAAGACTGCAAGTGGACTGTCTGCTTGCTGAAGCATTGAAAGCTTTTCTCAACATATCCTAGAGCCACTGGCAAAGTCTCTGCTCAGTTAGCTCAGTGGTTGCTGATGACTAGACAGGGATGTCCTTAAAACCTGGGAATTCATTCAGGCAAGACTACTAAACAAATCAGTGACAGTAATTATCAAGGGAGAGGAAGGAATGAGACACACAGGATTGCCAAACTATTCGAAATCTTAAGTTTTCAGAAAAAAAAAATATAGGACTTCCAAAGAAATGAGAAAGTATGTCCTATCCAAAGTAAGAGAGAGCAGTCATTGGAAGCTGTCCCTGTGGATGCCAGGCATTGGTATTGATGGAGTTATAAAAACATAGTAGCATCCAACTATGTGCGTTCTGCAAGAGACCTTTTAGATTTAGAGACATCTAGATTGAAAATCAAAGAATGGAAATAAATGTATCGTATATGGGTCTGACGATAATAGGAGGCTGAAGTGATTACTTCAAGACAATGTTCTTTTATTGGAGACAAAGTAAGATATTTTATAATGATAAATGACTCTAGTAAGAAGGTGTAACAGTTCTAATTAGTGTAGTATCTGGGTGTTGTAATAAAAGAAGTGTCCTTTGGTTTCTGCCTCTGTTTCGTGGTATAGAACCTTTGTAGATGTTACAGGTAGCAGACCTCTGAGAACCTTTTGTTCTGTTTGGCCTTTACCTCCAGCCCCTGATACAGAGCACCTTTCTGATTTTCTGAGTGAGAGGAGATTCTGACATAGAGCTCTTAATCCCTTGGGATTTTCTTGGTGATTGGAGTGATTTTTATTCGAAGGAGAAAACTCTTATTGGCCTACTGGGTAGCCTCAGAATGGGGCTGGTTGCCAATGGAACTGGCCTTTCATTAAAGGACTGAAATTTTCATCCTCTTCTCCTTAGTCATGTAGAAGAGAAGTGAAGCTGGTAATGGAGTTGTTGTTAGTGGCCAGTGGTTTAATCAATCGTGAATGTAATGGAGGCGAAATTAAAACACAGAAAGTGATATTCCCTCCCACTCTTGGGAAAGCCTTCCTCATTTTTCCTTAATCTATGTTGACTCTGAAAAAACAAACAGTGGCAAAAGCCAACAAAGATGTAAAGACATGATTCAGAGAGTTTCTAAGATG
>NW_008351127.1:11329-13874 GCF_000622305.1 Nannospalax galili
AAATATGTTATCTATATAAAATGAAATAATGAAGGACAGAAGAAAAGTTGTGGAAGTTAAACAATATATTCCTAAATAAATAATACATCAGAGAAGAATTTCACAAGGGAGATTGAGAAGTACTTTGGGATAAAATGATTACACATACCTTTCTAGGATACAATTTTAGCAGTGCTATGTATGTAGCAAATTTGTTCTAAGTGCCTATATTCAAAAAGGAAGAATGATCTCAAATCAAGAATCTGACCTATTGAGAAACAGGAATAAAGGACACACTTAACCCAGAAAAACTAGGGAAAATAGAAACAGAGAATAGAAAATAAGAATTTGAACTCATAGACTATAGGCCTACTCTTTGAAAGAATCGATGACATTGATACCTGCTTAGGGTAAGCTGACCACAAGAAAAGACTCAGCTAACCAAACTCAGTACGATGGAACATTATTGACTGACTTTGTAGAAATAAAAGGATCATAATAAATGCTGCCAATAATTGTAGATCAACAGGCTAGATAATTTAGTTAAAATGAACAACAACAAAGAAAACCTACTAAAACTCAGGAAAAAGTATATAAAATCTGAATAGTCCTTTATCAAGTTGAGTTTAAATAACAATCAAAACACTCCCCACAATGAAAAGCTCATCACAGTGCCCCTGTTGTGAAGTGTATCACACATGTAAAGAAAACAGAAGAGGAGGGGATACCTCTCAGATCCTTTTATGACAGAACAGTGTTATTATACTTGATATCCAAACATATCATAAGAAAATAATATCCTTTATGAATAGTTCATGTTAAAATCAAAGCACACCAATACAGGAACATATCCAAAGGATGATGTGCCCTTAAGTAAACCTCAGGCATACTTGCTGTTTGGCTCCAGACCACGGTGAAGCAAATATGGAAATATTTCCCCATTTTTTCTTAGCATATATAATAGTTTTATACTGTACATTAGAACTGTATGTCCTAAAACACCTTAATTATTTTATTTCTGAACATGCTAATTGTCTGAGCCTTCAGCTAGTCACGGTCTTGCTGGTACAGGGTCTTACCTTTCTGTCGATGGCTTTCTACAGATGGGCATGGTACTTGCTGAAACTTGGTGTGGCTATGGAAATTCTTTGTAATAAGATGATGATGAAGTTTGACATTTAAATCAACTCTTTTATGAAAGATGACTGTGCAGTGTTCAAAAATGTTTGATAGTCTTTTATCCATAGTAGAAATTTTTTCCAAAATTGGAGTCAATCTTTTCAACTCCTGTGTCATATTTAAATTTTCAACTTGAATCAACTGCCCAGAGTCATATGAGAGGAAAGCTTCAATTGTGGAACTGCCTAGATCAGATTGGCCTGTGGGCATGTCCATGGGAGACTGTCTTGATCATTAATTGATGCAGGAAGGCCATTCCACTGTGGGCAGCACCAGCCCTAGGCAGGTGGTCCTGGGCTAGTGAAGCATGAGCCCCTGAGCGTGGGCCAGTGGTTAGTAAGCTAGCAAACAGTGTTTCTCCATGGTTTCTGCTTTGAGTTTCTGCCCTGCCTTTCCTCAGTGATGGACCATGACCTGGAAGTGTGAGATAAAAAGAAAGCTTTTCCTCTGCTAAGTTATTCTCGGTGTTGTTTTATAGCAACAACAGAAGAAAACTAAAGCACCCTGCCACTGACAGACTATACATGGCGTACTATTCTAGAGCTAGGTTGTCATTTCCGTTAATACTGCAGCATTACCACAAGCAGTAGTGTTCATCCCCAGAAACCACTTTCTTGGTTTCATACATAAGGGCAACTTGTCTTTCCATAATTGTATCCTGATTCTGTCAAATCAGCTGCATGATGAATCTTTTCAGTTGCATCTCCTTCTACGCCTGAGTTTCTTGCAATTTCTATCACTTCCCCAGTTACTTCCTTCACTGAAGACCAAACCCCATAGAGTCCTCCATGACATCTGGAATCAACTCCTTACTCTTTTCAGTTTTGAGATGTTTTTATCAACTCATGAACCATATATTTTTTTTCTGAGACAGAGTCTCCCTGTAGTCCCAGCTGGTCCAGAACTCAGTGTAGACCAGGCTGGCCTCGATTTACAGCCATGTGCCTGCCTCTGCCTCCTGAGTGCCGAGATTAAAGGTGTGTGCCATCATTCTTACTAGTGAATCCTTTCTGGAAAGTTTTCATCTTACTTTGTTCAGACACCAAATAATCACTATTTTATTTCATTTATTTCTCCTTGTCCTGTGGTTTCAGCCTGTACTTCTGTAATGGTTTCTGCTTGAGTTATGCTTTCAAATTTGGAAGGGTTTCTTTTCATCATAATTCAATTCTTATAACAAAAATTTATAAATTGCAGTGAAAGTTTTTGTTTATAAATTTTTCACATTTTAGAGCCAGGCATGGTGGCACATTCCTTTAGTCCCAGCACTTGGGAGCAACTGGGGCTATTGGGGAGACCTGTCTCAAAAAGACCAAAAAAAAAATTTTAGTTTTCACATTTTAAAGTTTTTTATATTATTTATATTTACTAATTACTAATAAAAGTT
>NW_008351127.1:14503-16102 GCF_000622305.1 Nannospalax galili
CTGAATAAGTTGATTGGCAAAGCTTATTTTTAGTGTCAAAGCATTCATCCAGTCCTTTGTATGAAATCTGTGTCTACATAGTGTTAGAAGAGGCAAGATTTTTAACAAAACAACTTTAGCACTTTCACTCTAAATATTTAGATAGCCGGGGTGGGATGAGTTGTATCGTTTTATAGAGGTTGGGGAGGCAGCTGTGGAAGGGAAGGTGTAGAACAGTTACTCTAAGACAAAGGCTGTGTTCAGGCAGCTATGTGTATTTGAAACTGAGGTTCTGTATATGTATTGCTTTAAAGCTATTGGCGAGGTACATACACTTTGTATCTCCAGGAGCGTGCTGCTGAGTCATCTTGAATACTGTTGCTCACATCTACTCCTAGTCATTTATGAAGCAATAAAATAGCTTTGGAAATCTTGCTTTTATCTGTAAGAGTAGTGTGTACAAGAACATGTTAGTACACTTTTTGTTCACTTGGGCTATATATTTCTAGAGAGGCTATATCTCTGCCACCCCTCTCTGTGTTCTGAATCCCTGTCCTGCATGTGACAGATTGCTTTTGGCATCCAGATTAAACTTTAGAGTCCTTTGTGATTGACAGGTTTTTGTTGTTGTTGTTGTTGTTGTTGGGTTTTTTTTTGGCTTGTCCATTGGAGCAGATGTAATAGGTGATTCTCTGTGGTAGCAAATTTGGGGTTTTCTTACTCATTATTTTTATATATCATTTCTCTTTTTGTAGCTTACATTGTCTAATTATATTTTATTTTGTGATTTCCTTAGTTAAACTTTATTTTCCTTAAGTTAGCTTAGAAACATGCTGATAGACAATTCTCTGTGTATCTTTCTATTCTTTATTTTATTTTTTGTATATTTTACTTTGGAGTGAAGCCACAGACAAATTTATCACTTAGGAAGATGGAGGTGATGCCTCTCTCCAGATGTTAGGGGCTGACATGCTTTTGTATGTTACCAAAGATCCCTTTCCCAAGGTTTAGGGATTCACTACAAAAGACACCCCATGGCATGTGCAGCGTCATTTGCCCTATTCAAGTTGCTGTGGAAAGTGGGACTCAGGCAGATAGTTCAAAATAATGTTAATATTCTGGCTCTTCCTATTATTCTAAATGCAAATTCCCTGTGTGTCTTACTCAGGAGTCATTTTCTATCTTGGTAGCTTCAAAGTAAGGTGAATAAATAAATAATGGTTCTTGACAATATGTAGGAAATCAAATCAATATCAGTTCAACTCAGAAATGGCATTTTAATCCATGTTTTCTTTTTTTCTTTTGAGACAGGGTCTTGCTGAGCCAGATGGCCCGAAACTCTCTATGTAGACCAGGTTGACCTCAATCTCAGAGATCCACTTGTTTCTGCCTTCTGAGTGCTGGGATTGAAGGCATGAGAGCCATGCCTGGCTCTAATCCACATTTTTTAATTAAAACTATATTATATATTCCTTATATAAATGCAGCATCAGTTTCTTAGTACTTTGTGTTAAAATACAGATTTAATACAATTTTGCTATTTTGTAACTATATTAAAGCTTTAATAAGCCATGCCTCTTTCTTACAAATTAAAATTGTATCAAATGCATCTATACATGT
>NW_008351127.1:16830-19165 GCF_000622305.1 Nannospalax galili
TACTTAAGCTTTTTGTTTTGGGTTTTTTGGTGATATTTCTCGTAAGCTTTGTTTTTGATGCTTTGGACTACAAATTTCCGTAAGTTAATGATGTCTAACAATCCACATCATAATCAGTAATAACTTCTGGTTGGCTATACCAGAAGTTAGTGGGCTTTTTTGTTTGGTGTGCTTTGTAAGCAGACTATCAGAACTCAAGAAAGGTCACAGATGCGTATGAACATTGGAAACAAAAAGGCATTTTCAAGAGTAATGAAATTAGTTGAATTTCTGACAGTCCAGTGTCAGTTTCTGAGCCACTTGCATACTTCTAGAAATAGATTGAATCTTGAGTAATTGTAAAGTAAGTGAATTATTTGCAGTTGGCTTTGGTATTGGTAACAATCAGCATATTTTTCATCAGATTGTTTTCAAAGAGACAGCAAAGTAGTCAACTTCGAAATTCATAGATTCCACATCAATATAAATAAGATGTAGTGGATCAAATACTAACTAAATAATAATCGGTATGGAATATACATATTTTAGAAGTGGGGTAATAGGATGTGTATGTTGTGGCTGTGATTTTTGCAGATCTCTATTTGTTCCTAGTCTTTCCATTAACACTTACCTTCCACAGCTTTCTTTTGGAATCAATCACTCGAAAGAACTTCCTAAAGTAGTAACACATTTGAATCATGGTGTAAGGTGGAAGTGTACTTGTTGATAGACGTCAGTTATTATGTTTTAGGTAGCTTTTAGTCTCATTCTTACCATGCATGTTAAGCTAGGGCTTTATTACCACAGTTATGTCACCACGCCTATGTAACTTGTAAACTGTGGAATTCTGTCAGATTTGGAAAGACATACATACTATGGAAAATGAAAGAAGATAGAAAGTGCTGTGCTGTCAGTGATCAGATTCTAAATTCCACCAATTTTCATTGTAAAGTTACCCAGTGGGAAATGAAAGAACAAAAGGACCCTTACTTTGTAAGAAGATCCCTTTAAAGGCCTTCCTCCCTGAGTAAATGCTGCCATTTTTGAAGGTACAACTTCAAATGAGAAGGTAAAATAAAAGGTGCAGGATGGTGACATGATGAGTGTGTGGTGCCCACTCTGTTGAAGACGCAATGTTAACTGGTTTCTTTTTAAAAAGTTGGTGGTATTAGGGAGGGAAATGATGGAGTCGCTCTCAGAGAATTTGTGAGGCTTTTATCAACTATGCGAGATGGGAAAATTGACAGGAAAATATTGATAGTGAAGCATTTAGATGTTAGCAGGAGGTTTATGGAAACCCATCTGGCTGCAAGTATTAATGGGTAGATAGATGACAGCATGTTTGATGGCGCTGTCTAAAACCGTGTTTTACATAGTGTACGGTGCAAAGACTCTTGTCCACCTTGGGTTAACATGGTTTTTTAAATTTACCCTGACAAGAGTTGGCGTGATAATTTGTTGGAGTTATGAAGTTGTAGTGTTGGTGATTGGTTGGAGTTATGCAGGTGTAGTTATGGTTATAAACCTTCAGGAGGGGCATACATATTATACTATCCATTCTCTACTATGGTACAAAGCCAGTGACTCTGGAAATAATAGTGACATTTAATATGGAGATTGTCACATGAAATATATATTCTCTTTTAGAGCAACCTTCTGTCATTCACCTGTCCAAGATAATGAGTTCATTCTAATATAGTAGGAAATGCTGTTATCGAGTTCAGAAAGAAAAGGTTTTTGTGAAACCATTTTTGTTTTTTGTTTATTTTTTTCTCTTTTTCCTCTCATTTCTTTTCCATTCTTTATTGTTATGTTCTTGTCTTCTTTTCTTCTTTTTAAAAAAGTATTTAGTTTTTAGAGCGTCTCACTGTGTAGCCAAGGCTTGCCTAGAATTTGTAATCTTTTGATCTCCTAAGCCCTGGGATTGCTGGTGTGTGTCAGACTGTTGCTTTTCTTTATTTTTTTGGTGTGTGTCTTTCTTCTTCTTCCTCATCCCTTTTTAGTAACTACCTCTGGATGGCCTGCTGAGATAATTATATGGCGAACTATCTTTCCAAATTTGGGGAGAAATTCAATTTTATGTACACCTCACAGACAAACACAAAAAAATTGGGTACCATCTTACAGGCTTCTGAGTAACCAACCCCATTCTTTCTTCCTCCACCCTATTTTCCAACCTGCAGAGTTGCAGACATTCATGACTTTAAGCTTGTTTGTTGTTTGTGGTTTTTCTTTTAACATAGTAATAGGGAAAATTGGAACTTTTAACACATTTCTTATTTAAAAAAACAATTGCTGAGTTGATTTTCAGGAATGCTAAAAGGTACATGATTGAAGTGAGGCTTTCACTGTTTCA
>NW_008351127.1:20087-20685 GCF_000622305.1 Nannospalax galili
AAAGGCAAGAGGCAGCTGGTAGTAGACTGTCTTCTAAGTTCTTCAAAGCGGAAGGCGGGGAAGGGTAACATTTGAGATGGGATTTTGATGTACAGGTAGGGGTCTTAGTTTTCATTAAGCTATTATTCTTTACCACTCTATGCCTCCTATAGGCATTCTCATAGCTGTAGTTCACTGTTGTGTAATAAAATCAAGACTGCAGTTCATTCAGTAGGCTATGCCAAAACCGTGAGGCATGCATTATGCAGCTGGAGACCCACATGTCTCTATGGTTGGGTGTGGTCTGCATTTGAGCATCACTGTGGTCAAAGCGGGAAAGGAGGAGGATGGTGCTGTTCTGCATTGGGTTTTTATAGCCTTAGGAAAATATTTAATACATATTGAAATTATTAAGGGCATGGCCCTAGATTGCAGACTTGACTTCTTGAAAGACTATAGCATGACAGTTGAAATTGTGAATGTGAGAGTTACCTTGTTGCTGACAGACTGTGGGAAAGTTCATTTAAATATATCTCTCAGTTTCCTCATCTGTTAAGTAGGAGATTACATTACTAACCATCTCACTTCTTGTTTTAATAATTCACTGAATTAATATATA
>NW_008351128.1:0-631 GCF_000622305.1 Nannospalax galili
GCACCACAGATAGAGAAAAACAATGAGGGGAAAGTGCAGGTACTGTAAGAAGAGAAAGGTCAACAGTGTGAACCTCAGAGACAAGGCTAACCCTGACCAGAACGACAAGGCTGCTTTGGAACGGCCGACTGCCGTGCAACCTGTTCCCCATAAAGCACGCTAGCTGGAGATGAGAGGGTGAAAGGGACTGTTTGATCTTCTACCATTCCAGGAACCTGCTCTCTGCATACAGTGCAGTTCAGGACTCAATTCCACTCTCTGCACCTTGGCACAGGGGTGACAGGCACCATTAACTCCCACATTTCAATTCTATTTCCAGTCATTGCCCTGCAGGTAGGGAAGTCTCGGGGTCCTTACGTGGCATGTAGGGAGGATGGTTCAGAGTAGTATCACTGCAGCCGGAAGGAACTGCCCCAGTCACAAAGTTCGAAGGTTCGTTCATATCCTACAAATGTCAGAGACATTCATTATTTTGAAAGGTATATACGTCCTGTCAATTCAGAGAAAATAAAGAATATTACGCACTTGATAATCCGTATGGATACTACAGAGGGAACACATTCAAATTCCAGATAAAACTGACTATATGGAACAATTAATCTCTGCAGGAAAAAATATCCCATACAAAGTT
>NW_008351129.1:0-264 GCF_000622305.1 Nannospalax galili
TTTCCCACTTAAGGTGCCCCCATTTCCCCCCCTTTCTCCCTTAACAATACCTATCTCCTATAGTCCTACCTCTCCTGAGCTCCTTCTTTCCCTTTATCCCCTAGGTTCCTGGTATACCCGCTCCCTTAAACTAACCCAAGTTTTATCCATATCTCCCTTATTAAGGCCTGTTTCCTACTGTTCTTCTCTTTCACGTTCTTTCTTTTCCTTTACCTCCCTGGTTCCTTTCCATTATCATGGTTTCTGTAGTTATCTCTGGATACA
>NW_008351129.1:485-699 GCF_000622305.1 Nannospalax galili
AGTTGAGGGAGACTTAGACTGCTTCCATCTCTTAGATACTGTGAAAAGAGCAGCAACAAACATGGATGTACAGTGTCTCTGCAATAGGATGAGTTCTTTGGGTATATGCCAAGGAGTGGTATAAGGGGGTCAAATGGTAGGTTCATATGTACTTTTTAAAGAATTCTCCAGACTGCTTTCCATAGGGGTTGAACCAGTTTGCAGCCCCACCAGC
>NW_008351130.1:0-643 GCF_000622305.1 Nannospalax galili
TCAAAAGTGGCTGTAAATTTTTAGGATCACAGTTGAATTAATACAGTTATAGAATATTGAAGTTAGGATAAACCCCATAAGACATAAAATTGAATGAGTTTTTAACCCTTAAAAAAGATTTCCATTTCATTTTTAAATTTACTGTTTCAACATGGTTTCCCACAGAAAAACTCATTTTTAATGCTACTAACACTTAGATGTTTGCACATGCGTCTCTATTCTCTATATATTTGATTATTACTAGTCACATTTGGTTACACTTGGAACCTTGGCACCTGACTATGGATATGAAGTCATCAGGGAGATTTCAATTGTAATGATTATCACCTCTACTAATTAACATGAAGTAAAATTTGATACTTCCTCCTCAAGTATAACTCATTTTTTTATTTGTTGAGTTTTGTGTGTGTATATCATACAGAACATCCCAAACAATTTTATTCATCTATATACCCACTTCCCAAATGGCACCCTCCCAGAGCCCCCCTCCCCAATGGAGGCCATATACTCTGTCATTCCTGTTACTGTCCACTGTGTGGTCGGGACACCAACCATTCCCCAGTGCTTGTCCATCTGATGAATCTAGTCAGCCTATCCAGAGTTCCTTGTTTTAGTAAGATCAGCTGTTCCTCATCAAGTGGCA
>NW_008351131.1:0-261 GCF_000622305.1 Nannospalax galili
GAGAAATTAAGAAAGAAATAAAAGTCTTCCTAGAGCTAAATGAAAAGGACAATACAATACAACAAAACCTCTGAGACACGCTAAAAGCTGTCCTTAGAGGGAAGTTTATAGCTCTAAGTGCCTACATCAAAAAAATCAGAAAGATCACAAATAGATGACTTAATATTGCAACTCAAAACACTTGAAAAACAACAACGAATGAAACCCAAACCCAGCACACAAGAAGAAATAACAAAAATCAGATCAGAAATTAATGAAATG
>NW_008351132.1:0-340 GCF_000622305.1 Nannospalax galili
CTCAACCTCACACAGTCTGGGCTAGGCCCAGGAAATGGTCCCAACCACAACTGAGATGCACCTTTTCAAGTCAGTTAATGCAACCAAGATAATCCCTCACAGACCACCTCAGAGACTATTCTTAATCTAGATAATCACCCCAGGTGTGCCCAGAGCCTTTTCTCATGACTAATTCTAGATTAAATCAAGTTGACTTGAACTCTAACCACTTGAACTCAACCATGTGATATGTAAGATGCATTATTTTGCTTTGCTTTCATTGGCTTTAGGAGATTTTCATTACTTTCTTACTGTCTAGAAAAGCATCACAATTTATACTTTGATCTTCTTCAACTCCTGA
>NW_008351132.1:2380-2733 GCF_000622305.1 Nannospalax galili
TTAAAGATCATACATTTCATTGATATGGTATTTTCCTTTCTCATGGAAGACTACACAACATACATTTAGATTTTTTTTAAGCACTTACTTATTCTATTTTAAAATTCAAGTAATTTGGACCAGGACTCAAATTTAGTTACTTTCTGCTCTATAACAAGTTATTCCCACAGCAGTTTAAATAGTAAACATCCGTTGCCTCATAGTTTTCTAGAGGAATCTTGAGTTTCTGTTGCTTTAGTTCAAGGTCCTTCATGAGACTGCTGTCAGGCTGACAAGCAGGGACTCTGTCTTCTTAAAGACTACCTGTCCACCATGTCCACCCTGGTTTAGGGGACCACAGTCCTTCAGCTGTG
>NW_008351133.1:0-272 GCF_000622305.1 Nannospalax galili
CTCTCTCTCTCTCTCTCTCTTTCTCTCTTTCTCTCTTTCTCTCTCTCTCTCCCTTCTCACTTTTTCTTACTCTAAATCCAGCTCCTCCATGTTATGGGTGTCTTCCTAAGATTTATTTTATACATAAATGTATGTATGTTTGTGTGTGCAGGTGTCCATGGTCATCAAAGGATAGAGTTCACCATGGAGCTCAATTACATATCGTGAGTTGCCTGATATGCCTGGCGGGAATCGAACTTGGGTCATCTGTAAGAGCAGTAAACACTTGTAAC
>NW_008351134.1:0-485 GCF_000622305.1 Nannospalax galili
GAAAACAAATAACAAAATACATAATTGAAAATATTTACTTACTCCTTTTTATTTATTTTTATTTTTTATTTTTTTATGTATATGTAAGTATTGCCTGCATGTAGGTAAGTGCACCTGTGTCATGTAATGCCGGCAGAGGACAGAAGAGGTTGTCAGATCCCCTGGAACTGGAGTTACAGACAGTTGTTAGCTGCCATATGGGTGCTGGGATTCTGCAAGAACAGCTAGTGTTCTTATCTGCTGAGCCATCTTTTCAGCCCCTTACTATGTTTAAAAAAAGATTTTCTTGTACTATAATATTGTCTATGCATGTGGATCTGTGTGGGGGTATGTGCACCTGAGTGCAGGTAGCCTCAAAAGCCAGAGGCATTAGGAGCCTCTGGAACTTGAGTTACAGGAGACTGTGATTCACCCGAAATGATTGCCTGGTACCCAATCAGGACATCTGGAAGAGCAGTACGTGCTCTTAACAACTGAGCCATCTT
>NW_008351135.1:0-516 GCF_000622305.1 Nannospalax galili
TGGCACTGAGGGACATCTAGGGACACTAACTTTACATGACAGGCCTTAACAGAAATGATAGAAGGTATGAACTCCAGTGGGGGGGTATAGGAGGGTGCCAAAGGGGAAGGGGGTATAAAGATGATTTTCTGTGTGAAATAAACAAAAATTCAATAAAAATTAAAAATGATGTACAATAAAATGCAAAAAATAGCATGCTACTATTATAAAACAGACACATTGATAAATGGAACCAATCGAGGACCCAGATATAAGTCCATGCACTGACAGTCACCTGATTTTTGACAAAAGGGACCAATACCACACATTTGACAAAAGGCAGCATGTTCAGCCAATGGTGCTTGTCGAACTGCGTAGCTACATGTGAAGAATGAAACTAAATTTCTATGTCTCCCCTTGAACAAGACTCAACTCCATATGTATCAAGGATCTCAACATAAGACTTGGTATCTTTAATATGACAGGGGAGAAAGTGGGGGACACATTGGAACTTAGTGGCACAGAAAAGGACTTGAT
>NW_008351136.1:0-466 GCF_000622305.1 Nannospalax galili
AAAAAATCCATCTTTTAAAAACAATGTTTTAAAATATAAAGTATGCTAATCCTGACATGCAGTAGAGCCTAGTAAATCCTCTTGGATAGCTGTAGGGGATTGTGTCTCTCCATAAAAACAGATTTTTTTTTATTATTTTATTTTGCCTGAGGCAGAACACATAAATGTTTATAAACTAGGAAATAAAATGTCCAGACCCACAACAAGACCACCAACATGAATTCACATCAACAAAGGCCATCTATCAGCACAACTCAAATCTTCTGTTCTGGGCCATTATTTCAGGTTGGTGTTTTCTGAGGATCTGAAAGCTTTGCTGCCAATTTTAGAAATGGAATTTCATGACTAAATGTGTTCACTGAGATGCCCCAGGTTCTCAGTGCATCTGACTGTTTACTGATATTATGCTATCTAGTAGTATTCATTACAACATTTATTTCCCTTTTTCTTTTTTAAAAAATATTTT
>NW_008351137.1:0-493 GCF_000622305.1 Nannospalax galili
ACAGCAATTGGAAAGCTGCCCTTTGCAATCTGTTTCTACAGTGACATGATACGGCATTGGTCCAGAGCATCTTTAATACTCTAAGTCTCTGCAATTTCTGACTTCCATTTTCTGCCCTTTTAAGCTTAGAAAAGTCTTTTCAGTGTTCATTGACTCATATTTTTGGCAGGTCACATTTCATTTAGAAATCAATTGTAAAGGCTTCCTTGTTTCACGAGGTGCCACGGAGCCCTGATGCAGTAAAGGATATAGTGTTGTGAAGTGTGAGATCCCCACCATGTCGTCGGCAGAGCATCTCACCATTAGTCCACTTAATAAAGTAAGATTCCACAGTAGGTCTAACTTCACAAAATGATCCTTCAAGCATGAGTAGCTAGTAAAAAATTGATTCTCATCGTAATAAAGAAATTTTTATTAATCAAAAAGCATAAGATATTAAGCAGCAATGCACAGAATAGAAGGAAATATTTGTATATCATATATTCCATATTCC
>NW_008351137.1:1704-2901 GCF_000622305.1 Nannospalax galili
TGTGGAGTCTTGCTGAGAATGTGGTGAATTCTTGTTGCTAGTCTGAGTGGCCGCACAGATGAGCAGAGCTGGGCTGTTCTCGGGTCACTGCACTTGCTGGGCAATGGCTGATGTGCTCAGAGCTTGAAAATGCAATCGTTCGAGCTGAGTGAACACAGTATTGTCAAGGCATATGAAAACCCTCAAAAAAGTGTATGTAGGCCAGCTGGGATGTGCCTGGATTAAGGCAGGAATTTTTTTTAATTATTCGTTCTTTTAAAGTTTTAGATAGAAATGAAACCAATAGAAAAAAATGAAGTAAAATTCCAACCAAACATGGCACCTCACCCATAAAAACTCATGGAACTCATATATAAAGGATGACATGGCATGCTCTTTCTTTGTTCATCGGTACAAGATTAGAGTAGGTGATTCCATTAAGACAGCACTCATCTGAATTCATACCCCAAAGAAGAACAGAAAGAAAGTGAATCAACATTTTATTTTGAGACAGGGCTCACTCTAGCCCCAGCTACCTGGAACTCATTATCCCCAGGCTGGCCTTGATCTCAGAGATCTACCTGCCTCTGCCTCCCAAGTGCCCAGATTAAAGGCTTGCACCACCACGCCCGGCACAAATCAACTTACTTATTCACAAAACAAAGTTGTTGTTTTTTACATGATCCTACGATAAACTCATTATTAAGAAGCATAGATAAGTATGAAAGGGTGTTAAGTCTAGTGAGGAAGAGCCTTTGCTGTGAGCCTTTGCTTGAAGCCAACCTCAGAGTCACTGCTGGAGGGAATGGCATTGAGGCAGCTAGACAGTGAGAAACCCGGGCCCCAAGTGGTGACCCAGAAGGGAAATGAGATAACCCTATCATAATAGAGATGAACTTTCAGGACAAACCACAAACCTGATGTTGTGAATAAGTAACAATGGGATTTTGACCGGCTGTATGTAGAATGGTGGTTTTAGGTGTCAATGTCTTTGGAGGATCAAGTCCCTCCCTTTAAGAAGGACCTGATCATAGCATAAACTTTTCTGGGTTTTTCAGGCCCCACGCAGGCAGAAAAGAGAAGGGGGTTCTGAATAGACTGACAAGTATAATAGAAGCTCCATGTGGTGTACAACTTCTAAAAGATACGTCATGCCTTGTACATCACGCAGGCTAGCCATGCTAGAGTTCTGAATTGATACTAAAGCAAATAAGACTC
>NW_008351139.1:0-264 GCF_000622305.1 Nannospalax galili
GGCCTAGCTTTCCTAAGCTTGTCTCTTGCTTGCTCTGTTGAGTACTGCAGATACTAACCAGTGGTGGAAACACTGGGGAGATCATCTGAACTTGTGGAATCCCAAACACATGTACCGCTAATGTTTGGTGTCCCAGAATTTCCAGATCTGCCCATTGGTGTTGCTTGTCTTTCTCCTGGAGGGCTCCATCGCCCAAGCCATAGCTGGGGTCTCCAGGATGCCAGTCGTCAGTTCTTGCCCTCTTCCATCCCTGCCACTTGATCC
>NW_008351140.1:0-1003 GCF_000622305.1 Nannospalax galili
ACTCCCATGGGAGCTGGGAAGAATATAGAAAGATGATACCTAACTGTAATAAAAAATGGTGCCACCCCCTTCGCATAGAATTTACAACCCATGGTAAAAACATACTTCTCAATTGGGACAAAGGATACACTTGGGGACTCCGAGTATATCAAGAAGGAAAAGTCGATGGGCTTCGTTTCACAATCAGAAGGCTCGTTACTGAACCTAAGCCTATAGCAATAGGCCCCAATCCTGTGCTAAGTGACAAGGGGCCTCCTTCCAAACCGGCACCTAAACCCATGGTGATACCAATACCTTCCCCCACGATGGTTGCCAACGCCAGCCTTTCCCCAACCACTGTCCCATTTCCTAACCAAACTACCTACCCAGGGACAGGAGATAGGCTCTTGAACCTTGTCAGGGGCGCTTTCCAGGCCCTGAACCACTCTGAGCCTAATAAGACGAAGAGTTGCTGGCTGTGTCTCAACCCTAGCCCCCCCTACTATGAGGAAATTGCTATTACAGGAAACTATACAGTAATAAACTCCAGTTCTGCCCATCCTCCCTCCTGCGCCGGAACCACCCACTTTCTAACCTTAACACAAGTCTCCTCCAAGGGAACCTGCATTGGGAGTAAGCCCAAAGGATTCCAACAATGTTCAGAGGTTAAAAATGCCCCCACTGAGATGGGAACTTATCTAATCCCCCCCAAAGGCACCTACTGGGCATGTAATTCTGGTTTGACACCTTATGTATCTTTAGAGGTCTTAAATTTTACTCAAGACTTCTGTGTGCTGATACAGTTATGGCCTAGAATCTATTGGCATGAAGACAATGATGTGATACAATACTATAAAAGACTTCCAGGCCTCATTCGTGCTAAAAGAGAGCCTATCAGCATAACTTTGGCTATTCTCTTAGGAACAAGTGGAATAGCAACCGGCATAGGAACAGGAGTGACTGCCTTAACCCAAACCAGCCACTTCCTATCACTACATGAAGCCATAAACCAGGACTTGATGGC
>NW_008351141.1:0-277 GCF_000622305.1 Nannospalax galili
AGAGGGGAGACTGTAGCCAACCAGGTAGGTTTGAGTGGATGTTGGAGGGACACAGGTGAGAGGACCCAAGTAAAGAAGGAAGAAGACCTGAAAATGGTTTTGCCATAGTCTATTTCATGAGAAAGAGATTCTTGTAATTCTTGTCAGCCATGAGATGGAATTTCTTACATCATGACTTTCTATCTCATGGTCCAGCCTTGTCATTATCTGTTAGTCTCTGAGCCCTATGGATACTGGACTGAAATCTAAAGATGGAGCCAAACTTTAATGTTAATCT
>NW_008351142.1:0-676 GCF_000622305.1 Nannospalax galili
AGTCCTTTGGGTATATGCCAAGGAGTGGTATAACCAGGTCGTATGGTAGGTACAGTTTTAGTTTTTTAAGAGTTCTCCACAGTGTTTTCCATAGAGGCTTCATGAGTTTGCAATCCCACCAGCAGTGAATGAGTGTTCCCCTTTCTCCACATCCTCACCAGCATTTGTTATCATTTGTTCTCTTGATCCTGACCAGTCTGATTGGGGTAAGGTGATACTTTAGGGTGGTTTTAATTTCTGTTTCCCTAATTACTAACAATGTTGAACACTTTCTGAGATGTTTCTTAACCATCTTTATTTCTTCCTTTGAGAACTCTCTGTTTAGATCTTTAGCCCATCTTTTAATTTGGTCATTTGGTTTCTCGATTCTTTGTTTTTTGAGTTTTTTATATATTCTGGATGTTAAACCTCTGTCAGATGTGTCACTGGTGAAGACTTTTTCCCATTCTGTGGGTTTTCTCTTCACTTTTTTGATTGTTTCTCTTGCTGTACAGAAACTTTTTAGTTTAATGAGGTCCCAGTTATTGATTGCTGATCTTAGTTCCTGAGCAACTTCTCTCTGATTTAGAAAATCCGCTTACATCTTGTAAGTTACTGCCAATATTTTCTTCTAACAGTTTCAATATTTCCAGTTTCACATTGAGGTCTTTGATCCATTTGGAGTTGTCTTTTGTGC
>NW_008351143.1:0-1369 GCF_000622305.1 Nannospalax galili
ATTCTCATGTGTATAAGCTTATTGCCTGCATGAAAGTGGGTACACCCATGTAATGCAATGCCATAGAAAGTCAGTAAAGGGCCTCGGATCCCCTGCAACTGGATTTCCAGATGGTTGGTAGCAACAATGTGGGTGCTGGGAACTGTACCTCATCTTCTGTGAGATCAACCAGTGCTCTTAACCACTGAGCCATGTCTCCATCACTGGCTATTTAGTTCTTTGATGTTTTTATTATTTTAGAATTTCAAACAAGGTATTTTGATTATATTTAAATGCCTATCACACTGTCGACCCCTCCCTACTACCACCACGTGTGACACCATGTCCTACATTATTACTATTTTTGAAAGGCAGACAAAGTGTAATTTGTATTCCCCAAATGTTCTCCAGTGTGGGTTTCTCCTTTCCAACCTTGACAAAATGCCCAGCATCTTTCTTCTGGTATTCTTGTTTAGTTTTTAAGTAAATGTTACCAAAAAGAAAATCTCATATTTTCTTTATAATATCAATTTTCCAAAACATCAAAATAATTTCATGTCCTAAAAATGTGTGGCTAAGGTATGAATATTTTTGGCCATATAATCTCAATTCTCCTGTTAAAAGCACTCCCTAATATCCTGTTATCAGTAATTGCAGCTTTATGGAATATGAGTAAGTCTGGAGGGTTCCCAAATCAAGAACACTCTTAGTCCTTTTCAAGAGAAATTGGGGGTGTGTCATTAACCATTCAGCCACGTGGGAATGGAAAAAATAATTGTCCTTGTCACATATCAGTTGACTCAGTATCCAGGTAATTTGTTGGGGACAGCATCTAGTTACTTTTCAGTGTCTAGAGCTCTGAGCATAACCAAGTCTAAAGTCTATTATATCAGCCAGGGCAGAGTCTGCGTCCATTGGTCTTTTTCTGGAGGTTTTTTCCTTGGTTCTTATACTAAGGGGAGCAGTGAACCGAGAGTTACAAAATTGTATAATTCTGGTCCAGAGAGGGTCTTAATTGAGGATCTGGTTGGTTGGAAGAGACAGCATGGCTCCTGGTAGCTGGGGTCTTTATGGACCATGGCAGAAAGCAGGTGTTGATCAGCCCATGAAGTTTCATGCTCCACGGCTGCCAAAGGATCCTGCACCATGGAGAATACAGGAGGCAGGAGGTACCCAGGAAGTTGCAGGAACATTGGACACTGAGCACACATCAGAGATAGACCAGCAATGCCATCACTGAGTGGACCTGGAAAGTAGCTGATTCCAGGACTGTAGCGTAGAATCCTGCGCAGGGCCTCTCCATGTAGAGAAAACCCGGGATTACTACTTGGCCTCTCAATACAAAAGATCCAGGACATATCTAGCAAGGTCTGCAGCAGATGGAGACATC
>NW_008351144.1:0-226 GCF_000622305.1 Nannospalax galili
GCAAATACACCCAGAGTAGGGGGAAACCACGTTTTTGAGTGGGAGAATTTTGCCAAAATGCACCAGTAGGGGCATGGCTAGTAGCATAAATAATAAAAAGCAGAGGTAGGGAATAATCAATTTGCCAAGCTAACTGTTTATTAATACCTGTATTAACAGAATCAAGTGCATACCATGCTTCTTTTGTTAAAGTTCTAGGTGATAAGGGGTTTGGGTCTCCATTTAG
>NW_008351145.1:0-552 GCF_000622305.1 Nannospalax galili
ATCTGCACGTCTCAGGGGCCAGGTGATACAACCATCTGCACGTCAGAGTGGCCCGAAGATAAGACCATCTGCACATAAGAGATGGCAGGTGACATGCCATCTGCACATAAGAGGGGGCAGTTGACATGACCGTCTGCACGTCAGAGAGGGCAGGCGACACGACCATCTGCAGGACAGAGGGGGCAGGTGAAACGACCATCTGCACGTCAGAGGGGGCAGGTGACACGCCCATCTGCACGTCAGAGAGGGGAGGTGACACGACCATCTGCACGGCAGAGAGGGCAGGTGACACGACCATCTGCAGGGCAGAGGGGGCAGGTGAAACGACCATCTGCACGTCAGAGGGGAAGGTGACATGACCATCTGCAAGTGAGAGAGGGCAGGTGACACAACCATCTGCAGGTCAGAGGGGGCAGGTGAAACGAACATCTGCAAGTCAGAGGGGGCAGGTGACACGACAATCTGCATGACAGAGTGGGCAGGTAACACGATCATTTTCATGTCAATGAGGGCAGGTGACACGACCATGTGCACGTCAGAGAGGGCAGGTTA
>NW_008351146.1:0-686 GCF_000622305.1 Nannospalax galili
TTTAAATGAAAGTCCAGGAGGCTATATCCAAAATATATAAAACATATCTATAGCTCCTTGCCAGGGGTTTGAACCTGTGACCCCCAGAGAGGTGAGGATTGGGGATGAGTAAGCACGCCATTCGCCAGCCCACGCCGCCCCCATTACCCAGGGACACTCAGATGCAATGGGGAGCCTAGTCAAGCAGGGACTCATTTATTGCAAGTGTTCCAAGGTTGTAAAGGCACCTGGAACACCCCCCCCCAGGGTGTATATTAAGGATGGTCACGCGCTGATCATGCACTCCTCAGCAGTGCAGAAGTATTCTTCAGACTTTCAAAGCAAGCCAGGCCGCCCCCAGTAACTTCCTCTTGGACATCTGCAAGTTGGGGCCTTTAGGTCCCCACAAGAGTGGCAACTTCCAAATTCTTTATATATTGAACCTAAAGCTAGAAGTCAAAAAACACCCACTAATAGTCTTGTTTTTTTGTTTTCTGTTTTTTTTTTCTTAACCAATTTAAACTAATTATTTGTAAAGATAAGTCATGGTAACAGGCACTTTGAAATTATTTTTGTTAAAAAGCATTCAATTCTCATTAGGGTTCGAGGCATCCAGTAGATAAATTTTTGTCATTTGACTGTACTTATCTATTTATTGACACCTGTTTAATATTATTGTAGCTGGGTGTGATGGCTCATGCCTTTAA
>NW_008351147.1:0-758 GCF_000622305.1 Nannospalax galili
CATGTGCACGTCAAAGTGGGAAGGTGACATGACCATGTGCACGACTAAGAGTGCAGGTGACATGATCATGTGCATGTAAGTTACGGCAGGTGACACGACCATGTGCATGTCAGAGTGGGCAGGGGACACGACGATCTCCACATCAGAGAGGGCAGGTTACATCAACTAAAAGGGCAGGTTCCATGACCATGTGGATATCAGAGAAGGCAGGTGACACGACCATGTGCACGTAATAGTGCATAGGTTACACAAGCATATGCTCGTCAGAGGGGACAGATGAAACGTCCATCTGCAAGTCCGAAGGGGCAGGTGACCCGACCATCTGCACGTCAGAAGGGGCAGTTAACACATTCATGTGCACGTCAGAGGGGCAGGTGACACAACCATGTGCTCGTCAGAGTGGGCATGTCACACGACCATCTGTACATCAGAGGGGGCAGGAGACATGACCATCTGCACGTCAGAGGGGGCAGGTGACACTACCATCTGCAAGTCAGAGGGGAAGGTGACATGACCATCTGCACGTCACAGCGGGCAGGTGATATGACCATCTGCACATCAGAGGGGGCAGGTGACACCACCTTCTGCACATTAGAGGGGGCAGGTGACATGACCATATGCATGTCACAGGGGGCATGTAACATGACCATCTGCATGTCACAGGGGGCATGTAACACGACCATCTGCACGTCAGATGGGCAGGTGAAAGGACCATATGTACGTCAGAGGCAGTAGGTGACACAGCAATCTGCACGTCA
>NW_008351148.1:0-270 GCF_000622305.1 Nannospalax galili
CTGTGTCTGCAACCCTGGTGCTGAGAAGATGGAGACCACAGGACTCCTGAGGTTCACTGGCCAGCCTAGTCTTCAGCTCAACTTCAATGACAGACTGTATCTCAAAAAGAACATGTAGAAAAATATAGGAAGATACCTGACTCCAAAGTCTGGCCTTGACAAACTTGTGTACACACAAATGTACACAACTGCACATACATATGCACACACACATGCATACATCCCACACACAGTGTATAAACTAATGTCTTTATGTGATCTCAGCACTGA
>NW_008351149.1:0-544 GCF_000622305.1 Nannospalax galili
CATCATAATGTGCCATTGTGTCCCTACAATAATCCATTGGGGTGTCACAACGTTCAATATGCAAACACGGTACTCAATGTCCCCTGATTATTCCCCAATTTGATGTAACAATGCACAAATGTGTCAACACAATGCTCCAATGTGACATCACAATGCTCCAATGTGCCAACACTATGACCCCATGTGGCATTATATTGCTCCAGTATGCAGTCATAATATTATATGATTTCACAATGTTCCATTGTGCCATCACAATGCTCATTATGCCACAACAATGTGCCATTTTGTCATAACAATGATCCATTGTGTTGTCTCTATGCTCAATATGCAAATACGGTGCTCAATGTACACTCACAATCCCTCAATGTGACATGACAATGCTTCAATGTGTCATCAGAATGCTCCAATGTGCCAACACTATGACCCCATGTGGCATTATATTGCTCCAGTATGCAGTCATAATATTATATGATTTCACAATGTTCCATTGTGACATCACAATGCTCATTATGCCACAACAATGTGCCATTTTGTCATAACAATG
>NW_008351150.1:0-244 GCF_000622305.1 Nannospalax galili
GTGGGCAGAATCTCTGCAGTGTGGACATCTTAGTCTGCAGGGAGACACTGGACACTGGGCCCTGCCACCCTAAGACATTATCAGAGACACAATAGCACAAGGGGGACACGTAGTTTAATCACTGAGAGTGGAATAGCTGTGCTACCAGCTTCTTTCAGCTCTAGAGAAGGAAAAAGTGCCCAGACTCATGAGTTGTGAAGCTTAAGTACTTTATCCAAAAGCAGCACGGTCCCAGGTGGCTGAA
>NW_008351151.1:0-238 GCF_000622305.1 Nannospalax galili
TGACACACCTGGGTTGGGGGAGCCTCAATGGGGAATTGCCTCCATTGAACTTGCCTGTGGCCATGTCTATTGGGCATCTTCTTGATTGCTGAGTGATGTGGGAGAGCCCAGTCCACTGTGGGTGGTGCCACCCCTGGGCAGGTGGGTCTATGTTGTGTAAGAAAGCAGATTGAGCATGGGCCTGGGTAGCAAGCCAGTAAGCAGCATTTCTCCATGGCCTGTGCTTCAGCTCCTGCCT
>NW_008351152.1:0-296 GCF_000622305.1 Nannospalax galili
AGAGAGAGAGAGAGAGAGAGAGAGAGAGAGAGAAAGAGGGAGAGTGAGAGATAGAGAAAGCAGGAAGAGAAAGTTTTGGCTTAGGTCATATAAAAACGAGAACAAGAAGAATCAGGCAACAAAAGAAAAGCGTCCTTTTTTTATTGCTGATTCGAGTTAAATTCCCGAACCCCAGGGCAGCGTCCTGCAATCACTGGGTGGGGGAGGAATATGAGTTGTGCGTGTCCCCGCCAGTGACCACAGTTTCTTGTAGTCAAAGGCAGGGTGGAACCTCCCACACACCGGTGTGATTTCGA
>NW_008351153.1:0-1232 GCF_000622305.1 Nannospalax galili
AAATATTGCTTGACCATTACACACAGAAAAAGTTTCGTTAAAAATGTTATGGTAGATCAGCAGGCAGGCAGGCAGGCAGGCAAAGGTTTGCAAGGAGAACACACTGGAAATCAGCAAAGGGCTGTTTCTGGATTTCTGAGTACTCAACTTGGTATTACTCTGTTTGAAACAAGGAGGTTGACAAGGCCCTCTGTTTAGTAATTAGCACCCTGTCAAATCCTGCCAATCAACATCAGTGTGCTGCACCTGGTCTGAGTTAAAAAATGCATGTGGGCAATTGTGGGCTGTTCTTCAGGGGCTGCCATTTTCAGAACAGCATTCAGTGTGTGGCCTGAAGTTACCATTCACACACAATAAGGAGGCCTCATCAGTGGCCTCCAGAGATTTTGCTAATCCTATGACCATTTAAATTACCTGTCCTTGCCATAGTGACAGGAGACTAGAAGGGGACCCTCTTCCAGGAGCAGGAAGTCATTCTGGCAAAAATCATTGTAGAAACAAGACAAATGAGACTAGAAACACAAAAACCAAAGCAAAACAAAACCCTTCCCATAAAAGTCAGCCCACACTCCAGAACCCCCCCTAGCTTCCCTTTCCTTTGCCTTTCCAGGAACTGCCCTTGGTGTAGAGGCTGTGGTCCTTGATGTAGGCGATGACAGCATCGGGGAGTAGGTACTTCACGCTCTGCCCTTGGCCCAAGGCTCTCCTGATGTATGTGCTGCTGATCTCATTCTGCACGGGCTCCCTGGCCAGGTGAATGTTGTGCTGGAACTCTCGGAGGATAGGAGAATCCAAGATGTACCCTTTTGGGTCATGACCCGCCCTGCTCACACACACCAAGCCGAACTTCTCCACTATCTCCTGGATGTGTGTGTCTTCCCAGAGGCTGGGAGTCTGGAAGGTTTTCAGGACGTCTGCCCCACACAGGAGTTTCAGCTCAGGCACAGCTGTAACACAAGGGCAGATCTCAGCAAATTATAGAAGGTCACTGCCAGGAAAGAGCACGCTAGATTCTGTTGGAAAGTCTTACAAAGTGCTTTTCTTAGAATGTATGGGGAGCTCAGTGCCTCTATGTTCATGACTTAATAAGAAAAAAAAACAAAAACATGTAAAAGAATCTGAAGCGATTTTAGGGTGTGGAGTTGTATGTAATGATTTCATCAATGCATATTTTCTTTAACATTGGCTAGGTGCCAAGTAATACAAATAAGACGTGCGTGCATGCATGTGTG
>NW_008351153.1:3145-3543 GCF_000622305.1 Nannospalax galili
GGCATTGCATGCATGTGGTACACTTACTTACATGCAGGCAAACACTCATACACATAAAAAATAAAAAGAAAATAAATAAAAAATTTAAAAAACCAAATTATTCAGTAACTCACACTTATGGATTTGTATCGTCTAACAGCTATGAGGTTTTACTCTACTTCTTATTTACTGGCCAGCCACATCTTAAGATAGTAAGAGGCCAGGACTTGGCCTTTCTAACTACTCTGAAATTAAATGTGAATCATTTAACTAATTGTTGGAAAGGCAGAGACCTGCCTAATGGTGATGCAGGGGCATAAATGGGGGGTCTGTGGGCATTTGGTGGGCAGTATGTTCTGCCTTTGAATAGCTATGGGCTTTAAAAAGCAGAGAGAGCCAGGCCTGGTGGTGCATGCCTT
>NW_008351153.1:4176-8802 GCF_000622305.1 Nannospalax galili
GGGCAGCACTTAAAGTAACCATTCAGGGTGAAAGAGACATTGGGCTCCTTCTGTTTCTAGGGAAGGGGAATCCTCCGCGCTGTGCTCAGCCCTTCCAGAAAGGAGAGCCAGATTGACTGCTGTTGAAGGGTTAGCAATGTCATCTATCCAGTGTGTCACCCAAGATGTCCAGATCACAGCAATCCAACCGACGCCAGGTGAATCCAAGGAGGACCACAAATCATAGACGTGATGGTGAAGCCTGGCTCTGGCCACCACCAGTGCTGAGCTCAGTGTCAGTGTGTAATCTGCCACCCCAGAGACAACAAAATGATAACACACACAGTAACAGACACAGCCTACAGGATGTTAACACACGTGTCATGGCATCAAAGCCCAAGCTTCCGCTGAGAAAAGCCCATCTTCCTATGTGAAACTGCTCTAGTCATTTTCCTTTCTGATTACAAACATGAAATATGTTTTCAGCATGGAACACACGGAAACTGTAAATGTTTAAAACAGAAAACAGAAACAGCAACCGCAAGCGGGATTCTTGTTTCTAAAGCCATTAGCACTTTGTTGTATTTGCTTAGGCTTTTATATTTAGACACATAAAAATATGAAATTATATTCATTTTTATCTGAAATTATATATACAGTGTTGTGTGTTTCCCCCATTTTTCAGTGTTTCTACATTTTATTAAAACTTTTGAAGTAGATTCTTTATCCTATGTATACAGTGTGATTTATTCTGTATTTAAAAATATTTAAACATTGAAGTTGTTTTTATTTTCTGCCATTATAAAAATTGCTATGAGAGCTGGCCTGGTGGTGTAGGCTTGTAATTCCAGCTCTTCATGAGGCTGAGGCAGAAGAATTGGAAGTTTAAGGTCTGCCTGAGATACAGGGAGTTTAAGGTCAGCTTGGGCACCTTAGTGAGACCCTGTCTTAAAATAAAAAATAAAAAAAGGCTAGGACTGTGTCTCAGCAGTACAATGCTTGCCTAGCAAGTATGAGGCCTTGGGTTCAATCCTCAGTTTTGCGAAAACTCAAACGCAAGGAGCTGGAGAGATGGTTCAGCAGTTAAGAGCATTGGCTACTCTTTCAGAGGTCCCGTGTTTGGTTCTCAGCACCCACATGGTGGGGCTAACCACCATCCATAACTCCAGCTCCAGGGGATCCAGCACTCTCTTTTGACCTCCATGGGCATATGCATGGCACAGGTGTACTTACATACATGTAGGCAATACACTTATACACATAAAATAAAAATAATTAAATATTAAAAAGCCCCAAACCCCAAACCAAAAAACCCTGCTGTGATAAATATCTTTCTGCATAAATCTTTGTTCCTGTTTCTAATTACTTTCTTAGCTAGATTCCTAGAAGAGGAACTGGGTAAACAAAAAGCCCATCCTTCAGTCCATTTCCTTTCATTCGGTTACTTTAGCACAGAACAAGGCAAATAGGACTATGGTCTGAATAGGCAGAAAGAATCCAAATGTAGGGTCAAGCAGTGTTGGGAGTTCCCAGAGAGACAAACAGGGAACAGACAGTGGGGAGCTGTGGCAGAGGGGCAACCCATTTGAACTTAGCAGCTGGCTTCAATGAGAAGGTGGGTTCTGAATGCCTTACAAGACTGATAAGGTTTCATCAGAGAAGCAGGAAGGAGAGGAGGGAGGGAGGGTTACAGGCAGAGTCAGGAGAGCATCTGCAGTAAGCCTCTGCAGAGAGGCAGTGTAAAAGGCAGGGCCTCAGTGTGCCATCCCTTACTGCACTCTGGTTGCCCTTGCCTCTCTCTGGGCTCCATAGTGTTTCCTAGGCCCACAGTGGCCCATAATGATGATGTTTCCTGATCTTGTAACCCACTCTGCCTTGAAATACCCCCACATTCCACAATCCGCTTGTCCTGCAAGTGTGGGTACAGCTGTCTGCTCCTTCACCAAGCAGTCTTCTCCATTCATGCCTGCACTCCCCTCTACCCACAGCCATGTCCAGCTAAGGGCAAGGGCTGGGCTGACAGTGTCTGCAGCTGACATGAGCACAGGGTACCATGTTCATGGTCCATGACTGGGGCTGGAAGGGGAGGAGAGGCAGGCAAAGGGTCCAGAAAAATACAGTAACTATTACGGATGAGGACTGTACTAGAGGCCCAGTGACTCCTTAGATCGTCATCCCCATGTAGGGGCTCCACACAGGTGGACAGCAGACTGCTCATTAAACATCTGACTCCTGGAGCCTTTCCCACTCAGGAGGTCTGAAGAATGGCCTGGCAATTTATATTTTAAACAAGCCTCACAGGAAATTCTGCTGTGTGTGCTCCTTTGACCATGTCTGAGGACTACGTGGCAACTTTAGGACCTAATGACATTTTCAAGTTCTTTCTGAAGAGTGTTTGGGACCACTCCAAGAGTCCTAGCTTTGAGCACTGACAGATACTAGAGGGGTGCCACAGCTAAAAAGCGATAGGCTTTGTCTCTTTCTCACTAAGTCACACTGCACGCGAACATGGTAAAGGGTCTGAAAAGTTCTGCAGTGAAGAAACCATGTGAGGTGCATTTATCCTTGACAGTCCTGAAGAGTTCCTTTTGATCTTAGAGTTGGGGATCCTGCCATAGAAACCTGTACAGTGGTCTGCTGGAGTTTTGGCCATTGGGACCAGTGATTCCCAGCTCTCATCACATCTTGCCCCCCCATACCCACTCTGTGCTCCTGTATATTTGCAAGAGAGGGCCATGCCTGTGACTCTGGATGCCAGGGCTTCTCATTCCAAAATCACTGGCAACACACCTCTGTCAAGCACAGATGACAAGGGAGAAACCTGGCGTGCAAATCAAGTAGGTAATCCAGACCGACTTCAGGTTCTCCTAAAAACGAGTTTCCTCAGAGGAGGAAACCACTGAGTGGTTGCTAGGAAGTGTTAGCCTCTATCCGAACTTCATCAGTTTGAATTCAAAAGGCTAGGGCTGCTGAAGAAGCCCAGCACCATCCCCTAGTCTGTCCCTGTGTGGCCCTCCCTGTCACAAGTGTAAGTCACAGGATAGCTAAGCTCCTTTGGGCAGCATATCTCAAATTAGCACAATTTATTGGGCAGGGGGTGGGGTGGTGGCAGGTTGTCTGATATGACCTTTTGACCTTGTAAATATTTCCTTTACCAGGCAGGCAGGCCTCAAATTCCTTGTCCATGCTGAGAGGGCTAGACAAACCCCACAGGTTCATGAGTTCTCACTCTAACCCCCATTGTAGACAAGGGGGTTGGCACTCACCTGCAGGGGCTGACAGTGTTTTGCCAAGGTCTGGACCTTTCATCTGGGCCAGGGATCTAAGCAGTTCACTGTGATGATGCCTGCAATATAAAACACACAAACTCAGGTTCTTATAACTTACCCTGTTTCTACACATTTTAGTTAGACCATTCCATAACTGTCAAGAGCCCCCCATGTGCGAGACTCTCTGCCAGGGGCTGGAACAGGAAGCATATGCCAGGGTCCGCATGGAGAGTCCTATTTGGTTGTTTACCACCTTCTGTGCAAGTGTGGTGAAAGTGAGGTAATCAGCCCAATTCTACCCAACATCCTTCTTCAATATTTTGCTATGGAAAGTATAGGAGTCAGTGTTGAGTAGGGGCCAAACGTTATCAGCCCTCAGGAACAGACAGATGTAAGTTTAAAACACATTTCCTTTTGGAAAGTAGAGGTGGTAATACCTAATTTTAGGCTTTTATGAAGGTAAACGAGTTACACACAATAAGTCCTGGCACAGTGTGACCTCCAACTGGCTCTCAGTATAGACACTGTGATTATAAACTAGTGTTTTAAAACACTGTGAGGTGATGGCTAAGAGCCCAGGCTTGGAGAGAGAAAGCCTGGGTTGAATCCCAGCTCCTCTCCCCTGGCCTCAGCATGGGTGGTTCCTCATGAGCAAATGGGGAAAGATGGCATAACCACCCTCTAATGGGTGGTTGTGAAGATGGAAGGAGTTAATTCAAGTTAAGTCACTGAGCATTTTAAGTATGATCAGACTTACACCAATATTTGATATAATCTGTTTTAAGCAATTTGTCTTCAAATAGAGGAACATGAGCCTTCTCTTCTGACCAAACACAGGACTCACATCCTCTTCTGTGGACCAATTTATCTCCCATCTTCCACTCATCCTTGAGCATCCCTATGGCTGTGTGAGAGGGAGTGGTGCCTGGTACAAAGAGGAAATGCTTTGTGGCTACAGTGGTGGGTTCAAGTTCAGGTTCTTTTGTGTGTACAGTCCTGGTTGAGTACCTGATGACTGGATATCAACATAACATGAAAGCTACTCCAGAATACCATGGACAGGGACATACTTCTACTTTGCAAGATGCTGGGGAAAGCAGCCCACTTCTGAGCATCACAGGGAGGAGTGTGGGGTACCAGCTCACACACAGGAAGTGCTCAGGCATCTCCTGCTGTGGTTGCAGTTGTTATTCTCAGTCTGTCTTGTCATCATGTGAACAAGGATCTCACTGAGTTCATTCTTCATACTTCAGAAAGTGCCCACCTAAGTTTACAGAATTCAGAATGACGAAAGGGGTGGATGGAGAAATACATCTGACCCTGGTCAATATCCTTCTGATGATTTTAGATACTCCATTGGTTGTGTCTTGTCAAGACC
>NW_008351153.1:9897-10793 GCF_000622305.1 Nannospalax galili
AAAATTTCCTTTCTTCCAGTCCCCCCCCTCTCTCTCTCACCCACACACACACACAAAACCTAACTACCACAGTTACCAAATGCTCTAAAGATATGAAAGTTGGCCTAGACTTTGCAGCATTTGCATAAAAGTAAACAGCATCTTCAGGATAAAAGTCTTCAATGAGGGCCTCAGTGCATTTGTGTCACAGTGGCGTTTGCCACGATGTTCCTGAGCTGTAACGCCACTGGCATGATCATCAAGAGGGCACTAAACAGGGTGACTGCTGAGGCTAATTTCTACCGTGGACCTAAAACCGCTCGACTTCACAATTTTTGCGAGATTTTCAACCTTTAAAAACATCACAATCAGCTATCTGTTGAAACTGTGTTGACTCTACCAGTGATTCTCCACGACAGGACAGCATTAATCATCTGGGACCTTTAAATAGATGCCCATGCTTAGTGTCCACCCCAGCAAACTGAAAGCTCTGGGCCGGAGAGAGTGTTTTAAAAAAACTTTCCAGGTAATTCCCTCAGCCAGGTGTTGACCACTGAGTGATCTCAGTGTTGATGAAAAGCCTGATTCTCACTCAGTGACCCAGGTTGCGGGTTCAAGCCTAGACACACATTAGAACCACCAGGAAGCAACTGAAAATCTGGATCCCTCCCCACCCCCTGACCAATGAGACTACAGCCTCTGAGGTGAGACCGGGGCATCTGTACTTTCAAAAGCTCCCTGGGTGGCTCCAGTGTGGCCAGAGTTGAGAAACACTTGACTAAAGAACAGAGGAAAAAATAGAAAGCAAGAAAGATGGAATTTGGTACCATCTGTGCTCACACCTGCACTTTGCAGCAGAAGCAGTAGACATGGATTACTATGTCATCACCTCTGAATCCATGAGTGGCTTTCCAGTT
>NW_008351154.1:0-808 GCF_000622305.1 Nannospalax galili
AGGGGTCTCACTATGTAGCCCTGGCTGGCCTGGGCCTCATTATGTAGCCCAGGCTGGCCTCAACTCACAGAGATCCATCTACCTCTGCTTCCCAAGTGCTGGATTAAAGGGTCATCACCATACCTAACAATTATGTGTTTTTTATACTATACAGCAAAGGAGAAATCTGAAACAAAGATTGACTCTTTAATGGCCAAAAAATGGCCTAAAACGTGTGCTATTTGTACCTTTGCACGTCATATAAAAATCAGATTTTTCACTGTGGTCTACCGTCCGCCTCATCGCAGAGCCTACGTCCTGTTACTTCATTTCCTACTGCGGTAGAGCTGCAAACGTCAGGACGTGCAGGAGCTGGACGGGGTCACGTGTGCCCGGTATGAAAAGCTGCGCTCCGCCCAGAGACCTAGCGAGACTTTCTTTGGTTCTTGTAGAAAGAGGTATTTCTCACTTTTCGCATTTCAGAACATGATTCACTGGAGGGGTTCTGAGCATTCGAGACTTAGGAGCTCCACTTCTTAAGAAATAGAGTTGATAAATGAATAAATAAGGGGTCAATTTCTAGTACCTATCGAATCTTTAAAAGAATTCCACAACTGGTCAGAATTCAGAGAACAAGTATCTGTGGACTGCTCAGCCAGAAATGGGATGCCTCCATCACGCCCTCTCCCCACAAGGCTCAGGGACCGTGGCAGGAGACGGGGTGGGAAGCCTGTACGAGGCAGAGGTCAGGGGCACCAGAGCAGAAGTGTCTGCTGGACGCTGGGTTAGGGTTAGGGTTAGGGTTAGGGTTAGGGTTAGGGTTAGGGTT
>NW_008351155.1:0-648 GCF_000622305.1 Nannospalax galili
AAAGAAGAAAGTACCCTCAGATATACATGTATATGTGACCCAAATAGAAAATCAAATTAAAGAAATCCGTGTTTCTCACCAACCACTGTAGCTGTGAATGTAAAGCCAAGTTCTCAGGAGGTCTTAGTTTGTAGACAGAAGCTATGCTGGAAAGGAAACTCATGAGGCAGCAGAAGAAACAGGGCATATGGATCAGTGTTCATTGGTCTGAAAGCATATGACTCTCCTGAGCAGTGCCTATGACCTTTTATGTATAGTGAAATTTAAAATGGTTAGGTCTAGTTAGAAAAGTAGGTGCCTGAGTACCAGTTGCTTGATGCCCAAGAGGTCCTAAGATCAAAGTTTGAGCCCCTTTGCCTGAGAAAAAGTTTAGGAGAAAAAAGGCTTTTAAAATGTTTTTTCTTTGTCAATGGGGCAAGCCACCTGAAATTCTTTCAATGCTCCAGTAAAGTTGCCCAGCTGGTTTAGGCTAGTTGGGTCAAAATGGGGAAAAATGGTCCCCTAAAGGGTTTTTAGACAAATTTATAAGAGAATTTAAGAGTGGGCCCAGCTGGAAACTTTTCATTTCATTAGAATGTTAAAGCAAAAATTTCCAGAGCAGGCAAGCTGGCAATCTTGGCTCTTGGCAGCTGCCTGGAGGGGGTGAAT
>NW_008351156.1:0-358 GCF_000622305.1 Nannospalax galili
GCTGTCTATGCTAGATGACTGCCAGTGTGCTAGTTAGCTTTAACTGGGAACATGACACAACCTAGCATCACCTGGGAAGACAGTCTTAATGAAGAATTATCTAGATCAAATTGGCCTGTGGGCTTGTCTGTAGGGGATTGTCTTGATGGTTAATTGTGGTGGGGAGGCCCACCCTGAATGTGTGCAGCCCCATTTCATGTGCTGAGCCCTGAACTGCGGACGAGTAAAGAAAGCTAGCTGAACATAAACAGCAAGCAAGCAGGGATCCACACATTTGTTCTCTCTTCTCTTTACTGTGGAGGTGGTACTTTGCATTCTTGCCTTGACTTCCTCGCAGTGATGGACTGAAACCTGGAAT
>NW_008351157.1:0-530 GCF_000622305.1 Nannospalax galili
CTCAGTCCTTCTCCCAGAAGCTGTGACTTAGACGGGTCTGCTTCTTGTATGTGCCCACCCTTTGTTTGGGATCCCATTGGCTTTGTTGTCCTGAACTTTTGACACCACTGTGTGGGCCATCCATCCCTTGGATTCCTGGCCCATTGATACCTTTCCTGTCAAGCCATCCTGTTACAGTGACTTTTCCTTGACTGCAAAAACATATAGAGGCTTTTAGAACAACCATAAACTGTGTCCCAGAGCTTGGTATGTTAACACTCTGGGTCTGAAGATCCCAGAACACACCTTTGGTATGCTTCCTCGTGGTTCATTTTGTAAAGGGACCGAGAGCATTAAGTCAGAGTACTTAGGGTGCTGCTACATCTCGGCACTGGCACTGTGTTGGCTGGTAATACTTCGTGTGTGCACTTCCCAGCCTCCTTGGCTGGTAGAATTTAATTATCAGTAATACGTTATTGTCAAGGTAATTAAAACCTTGTCTTGATTAAAAACAGAATTGTTTAATTAAAAAGAAAAGGTTTGGCTAACCT
>NW_008351158.1:0-599 GCF_000622305.1 Nannospalax galili
CACTGGAGCATTGTGATTTCTAAACGGAACATTGAGAAGTCATAATGTCACATTGTTATCGCACATTGCAGCAAGAAAATGGTACATGGGGAGATAGTATGGGCACATTGGAGAATTGTTGTTTCTCATTGAAGCATAGTGAAATCACATTGGAACATTGTGAAATCATATTGGAACTTTGTGAATGCACATTTGAGCACTGTGCTGTCACATTTGAGCATTGTGATGTCACACAGGATCAGTGTGATATTGCAATGGAACACTGTGAAGTCATATTGTAAAATTGTGGTGGCACTGTAAAGCATTGTAAAGGCACATGAAGCGATAGTGTTGGGACATTGAAGCATTGTGATGTCACATTTTAGGATGGTGATGTCACATTGGAGCATTGTGACGTCACAATTGAGCATTGTAATATCACTCTGGAGATTATGATTTCCAAATGGAACTTTGAGAACCATAATGTCACATTGTGATCGCACATTGCAGCTATATAATGGCACATGAAGAGATAGTGTTGGAACATTGGAGAATTATGGTTTCTCACCGAAGCATAGTGAAATCACTTTGGAACATTGTGAAGGCATATTGGAACATTG
>NW_008351159.1:0-519 GCF_000622305.1 Nannospalax galili
CCCTGGAACTGGAGGTACAGACAGTTGTTAGCTGCCATGTGGATGCTGGGAATCAAACCTGAGTCTTCTGCAAGAGCAATCAGTGCTCTTAACCCTTGAGTCATCTCTCCAGTCCCCCAGCCAATCAATTTCATTGACCAAAAATAGCCTTCCAATTGGGTTGAATCTTATTTGTTTTGATTTTAGAGAATGACACACTCTAACGTTGATCCTTGAAATCAATGTTGTCTGATGTTTGAGTGGCTCGAATGCCTCTGTACCACTAGGGACATTCCTATTTCTGCTAACAATAGGCAGCAAAGAATGAGAAGTATATTACTTTTCCTCCATTTTTGTGGCATGTTGTTTCGTGTCTGTTCATAAAACAATAGTCTTTAGAGCAAAGGCATAAGTAATACACAGTTTGGTTAGGAAGTTGATTAATGAAAATAACCATATTGTTTTCTAAAAAACTTTTTGCACCCCTCATCTGACTTTTCTAGTTCCCTGTCTAGAACTTGTAATGCCAATTACTCTTGC
>NW_008351160.1:0-821 GCF_000622305.1 Nannospalax galili
TAATGCTCATGGGGTAAATATGAAGAGGTTTGGTAGCTGGTCACATGAGGCTATGCAATGATGACTCCATAAACCTGGAAATGATCAAACAGTGTTGTGTTAAGATTTAGTCATAAGGTATTTCACAACAGAGTGTCAAATATTTATTAATATCTGAATATGCCTCTAGAAATAAAAATAAAATAGTTGTGTTAAATATTTTTGGTAACAAGACTAGAAATTTATGCATAGACTGTTTTCACAAAGTCGCATTTCTTTATACTTAACAATGACATATATACGATGTATATGTGTGTACCATGTGGTTTATAGTCATTTTAATATATCTAAATGAAAACAACTGTAGCTGTCTAATGTTTAACCCAAAGCACATATATATTTTGAATTTCGGAATTTTCCTTTAATGTTTTGGAAGCGAATACATTCATAAACCAGATATCAGAGAGTACAAAGATAATCTAAGTTAGACTGCTGAAGGGAATAAAGACTGTGAGGGCCAGATAAAGGTTTAGACAACATGGTGACCCTGTGGATCCAAAGATGACTTAGTTAAGGTGATTGCTCCTCAGCCAGCCATGAGAAAACAGTAAAGGTGGCCGTTATATAACTCTTAATTTAACCAGTTTTGACAAGAAGTCACCTTTGTGTGATTTCCTCTAAACTGTCCTTGGGCCAAAGGTTGCATGCTTTTGGGAGTAGAAAAGAAAGCATGTTGTAGCTACCAGTGGCTCAGCAAATGTTCTTTAACCTCCGGACTCCTCAACCTTCCATCCCTAGCCCCAGAACTCGATTCCCATGACTGTGTAATCAAATATATTAAT
>NW_008351161.1:0-978 GCF_000622305.1 Nannospalax galili
CTGACCTGCTGTCTGGAGAAAGCTGCTAAATATGATGATATCAAGGAGGTGATGAAGCAAGCATCCGAGGGCCCGCTAAAGGGCATCCTGGGCTATAGTGAGGATCAGGTCGTCTCCTGTGACTTTGACAGTGAAACCCACTCTTCTACCTTTGATGCCAGGGCTGACATGGCCTTCAACGACCACTTTGTCAAGCTCATTTCCTGGTATGACAATTAATTTGGCTACAGCAACAGGGTGGTGGACCTCGTGGTTCACATGGCCTCAGAGGATAAGAAACCCTGAGCCACTCATCCCAGCAAGAGAAAGAGAGAGGCCCTAGGCTGGGAGGAGGGTTCCCTGCCCCAACTCAGCCCCAATACACTGAGTATCTCACTTCACAGTTTCTATCCTAGACCCCCAGAAGAAGAGGAGAGGCTTAGGGAGTCCTACTTTCTTGAATACCATCAATAAAGTTCACTGCACCTCCCCCCCCGCCACAAAAAAAAAATACAATGAGTATTTGACCGCCAGCTCCCCTTCCAAACCAAGAGATCTGTATAAAAAAATAATACCTGATTATGCTTATGCAGGGACCACATAGTGAGGGACCCAAGGGTTGTACTTTAAATATCTCTTAAGAGGAAAAGCCCATATTAGAAAAAACTCATTCATCATTAGGTTCAATATAAGGTAACTTTTTTATAGTCTTGTTAAATTGTGCTTGGAGTTTTCTAGATCCTCTGAATTCTAGTCAATAAAATAACAGAGTAAATTAATTTCATGAATCAAAAAAATGAACATTTTTGCCTAAGCCCTCCTCTATGAGCAAATATGGCGTAATTTTATTGTGGAAATGCCTGGTCACCCATGCATTTTCCCTGACTTTGTCGGGAACTTTACCAGCTATGACTGCTGTAAATAAATGTCTTGAATGCTATTCAGTAGCCCAGTGCTTGACTGATCAGGTCCTCTGAGCAAAGTTATCTAACTTCAGCA
>NW_008351161.1:2315-4586 GCF_000622305.1 Nannospalax galili
CTTCCGATCTAGTGTATTATTGTCTGCATGTATGTACGTGCACTCATGTTGTGCAATGACTATGGAGGTCAGATAGCATCGAATTCCTCTGGAACTGGAGTTATGGACAGTTGTTAGCTGCCATGTGGGTTCTAGGAATTGAACCCAGGTCCTCTGCAAGAGCAACCAGTGCTCTTAACTGCTGAGCATCTCTCCAGCATTTTAAAACAACTGTTTTTTACATTTATTGACTTGTTTTGTGTCTCTGTACATGTGTAGTGGGTGAGCACATGCCACCATTGTGGATGCGAAAGTCAGAGGACAATTTGCAGGAGTTGCTTCTGTCCTTCTACCATGTGGGTTCTGGGAATCAAACTCAAGTTCTCAGGCTTAGCAGTTGAGAACTTTACCCACTGAATCATCTCACCAGGCCCTGAATAGCATGGTAATACACTGATGATGAGATTATTGAGAGAGAAGTCAACCCAGTTTTAAAAAGCTTTTAAAATAATAATATACTTAGAAAGAAATTTAAACAAAGAAGTAAAAAAAAAAAAAACCTGAGGGGTTGGAGAAATGGCCCACTGTTAAGAGCACTTGTTGCTCTTGCAGAGGACCCAGGTTCAGTTCCCAGAACCCACATCAGGCAGCTCACAACTGTTTACAACTTTACAAATTGGAACCCCAGTTCAAGGGGATCCAGCGCCTTCTGGCTTCACAGGGTGCATATGTCCACACACTTACACATACAGAAGTTTTTTAATATTTTATTATTTTTATTTTATGTGTACAAGTGTTTTGCCTGCATGTATGTCGGCGCACCCGTGTTGTCAGTGCCACAGAAGTCAGAAGAGAGTGTTGAATTCCCCTGAAACTGGAGTTAAGTACAGTTCTTAGCCACCATGTGAGTGCTAGGAATCAAACCCGGGTCCTCTGTAAGAACAATCAATGCTCTTAACCGCTGAGCCGTCTCTCCAGCCCCAGACACAATTTTTTAAAATATTTTAACTTTTAATGAAAATTACAAAACACTAATGAAAAATTGCAGAGCATACACACACACACACACACAAATAGAAAGACCATGCGTGTTCATGGATTGGATGAATTAATATTGTTAAAATGCCCATATTTCCCAAAACAATTTATAGATTCAATGCAATCCCAATGAAAATATCATGACATTCTTCATAGAAATAGAAAAAATAACACTAAAATTCATATGGGAACACAGAAGACACTAAATAGACAAATTAAACTTGAACAAAAATAAGACAAAAGATAGCATAATACCTGACTTCAAACATATTGCATAGCCACAGTAACAAAGACAGCCTGGCATTGGCATAAAACAGATAAATAGACCACTGGGACGAAAGAATAACCCTAGAAATAAGCCTGCACATCTACAGCCAGCTGGTTCAAAGGTACCAAAAACATACCCTGGAGAAAGGATGGCTTCTCAACAAGCAGTGCCAGAAAACAAAATTAAAAATAGAAAAACGAGATGAAAACTAGGAAGCTTCTGCAAGCAGAGGACGTTCTTACCAGTGGGCATGTGTCTTCACACAGAAGATGCTCTCTCTGTCTCTGTCTCTCTCTTTCTCTCACTCTCTGTCTCTCCTTTCCTTCTTCCTTTCCTTCCTCCTTCCCTTCCTCCTTTCTGCAAGCAGAGGACGTTCTTACCAGTGGGCATGTGTCTTCACACAGAAGATGCTCTCTCTGTCTCTGTCTCTCTCTTTCTCTCACTCTCTGTCTCTCCTTTCCTTCTTCCTTTCCTTCCTCCTTCCCTTCCTCCTTTCATCCCCCTCCTCTCTCCCTCCTCTCTCCTTATATCCATTACAGCGATAAGGGCATTAACCACAGACATAGCACCATACAGCATGCCTCTGGAACATACTCATCTCAAATAATGGAAACTCTACACTCATTGGCTGGCAACTCTCCATTTCCTCCTCCTAGCCCTCAGCAATCACTGCTGTACATCTATTTCTATGAGTATAACTACTTTAGTAGCCCCATGTAAGTACAATTGTGTAGCATGTGTCCTTCTATGACTGTTTCACATAGCATGATGTCCTCCAGCTCCATCTACACTGTCACATAGTGCAGGGTTTCATTCTTTTGAAGGCTGAATAGCATTACATTTTGTATCTATACCATACTTTCCTTATCCATTAATCTGTTGATAGACATTTAAGCTGTTTCTGTTCCTTGATCATGGTGAATAATCCTGTATATATATGACATTTAACTCATGAGATTACCAAACCATATGTAATTTCTATTCTA
>NW_008351161.1:5039-9506 GCF_000622305.1 Nannospalax galili
ATCTTGACATTGAGCTTCTTAGTTCACTATAGTCCTACTTCTTTAACTCTGCTTTTGCTGTTATATCCAAGGAAGAATTGACAAGCTCAATGTCAGGAAGCCATTTTGTTAATTCCATTTCTTGAATAGTGTAAACAGTGCTTCAATAAATATGCACATTTACAGACTTCTTTGACACAGAAATTTCATTTTCTTCATATTTCTATCCCATAGTGGGACTCCTGCATCGTATGTAATGCAATAGTACCTGAATCTGAAGCACATAACAAACTGGGTGCTGGTATATGTCTGACCTTGAAGCTTCATCCCTGCTGGCTAGTTTTCATAGTGCTGGAAGGTGCTATGAAAACTACCAGAGAAGAAAAGTAATCTTCATACTTCATACTGTTCTCCATAATGCATAGCTCAGTGGTTGAATGCTTGTCTAGCACACGAGAGGAAACACAAGGTCCTGGGTTCCATCTCTAGAACTGAAAAAAAAATCTGTAATAGTTGTACTAACTTAAATTCCATCAAGTAGGCCATGAAGAGTTCCCCTTTCTCTGAAGCTCATTAGCATGATAAATAGCCATTCTAACTGGAGTCAGTGGTGTATTGTTGTAGATTTAATTTGCATTTCCCTGGTAATGATGCTGAACATTTTTTCATCTCCTTGATCATCATTTGTTTTCCTTCTTTGGGGAAATGTCTGTTCAAGTTATTTGCCTACTTTTTTGTTGGATTTTTTTTCGCTTGAGTTGTTTGAGTTCCTTCTGTATTCTAGATATGATTTCCTTGCCAGATGAATAGTGTGCAAATATTTTCTCCTGTGTTGTAGACTGTCTCTTCACGTTGTTGACTGTTGCCTTTACTGTACTTGATAGAATCCTAGGTGTCAAGTTTTTATTTCTCTGTCTTACTTTGGGGGTCATATTCAAAATGTCTTTGCCTAGACTGTCCTAAAGCATCACCTCTGTGTCTTTGGTGAGATCCTTAGCTTTAGGTCTTCTGTTAACAATGATTGATTTTGAATTAAGTTTATAGATGGTGAGAGATGGGGGCTTTTCTACTGCATAAGGAGCTTCTGTTTTCTTAGCTCTATTGAAGGGACTCCTTTCTCCAACGGATGTTCTTGCTGCTTTTGTTGGATATTGGTCGCCTGTAGATACATGGATTATTTTCTGGATTCTCTATTCTGTCTCATTAATCAGCCTTTTTTAATGTTAACATCTTGCTATTTAGGTGGCTACTGCTCTATAATATTGGGGGGGTTGGTTTTGAACTTTTTGTTTTTGTTTTGATACAAGATCTTGAGATTTAGCCCACGTTGGCCTCAAACTAGCAAACCTCCCATTTCAGCCTCCCAAATGATTGACTTACAAGCCTGAGTCACCAGCACCGTTTTGTCATGTGCTTCATGTTCAAGTACCATAATGCCACCAACTTTGCTCTTTTTGCTCAAGATTTCTTTTGGCTACTTAAGATCTATTCTGGCTGCATATAAATTTTAAGATTTCTTTTCCTAAATCTGTAAAAAAGTCATTGGTATTTTGACATAAATTTCATTGAATCTGCCAGTTGCTTTGAGTTAGTGTCCTAATTCAGCTATCAACGCAACACAGCCTAGAGTCATCTGGGAGAGTCTCAACTGAGAGATTGCCCAAGTCAGATGGGTCCTGGGTCATGTCTGTAAGGGATTGTCTTGACTGATGATTGATGTGGAAGGGCCCATCCCACTGTGGACAACATTATACTTAGGCTGGTGGACCTGGGTTGTGTAAGAAAGCTAGCTGAGCATGAGCCTGAGACCAAGCAGAAAGAAGCATTCCTCCATAGCTTCTGCTTCAGCTCCTGCCTCAATGTTCAGCCTTGGTGTCCCTGAATGAGGATCTGTAACATGTAAGTGAAAATATACCTCTTCCTCCCCCCAGGTTGCTTTTGGTCAGAATGTTTTATCACAGCAACAGAAAAGTAACTAGAACAAGTGGTCTGGATACGTTAACAATATTTATTGTTCAAACCCATGAGCATGGGCTATATTTTCATTTCTTTCTGTCTCCAATTTCTTTTAATAATGTTTCTTAGTTTTCAGTATAGAGATCTTTTACCTCCTTTTAAAATTCATGTCTAAGTGTAGCTATTGTGAACAGGATTGCTTTCTTGATTTCTTTCTCAGCAATTTCATTTAAGGTATACAAATACTTTCTTATGTTGGTTTTTTTATCTTATTTTCTTACTGAATCCCATTACCAGTTCTAACAGCTTGTTGGAGGAGTCTTCAGGTTTCTGTAGATGTAAAATCATGCAATATGCAAACAGAAATAGGTTGGCTTCCTCCTCCCCTGTTTATTTGTTACATATCACACTATGTACTGTTGAGGTACATTTCTCCTATGTCTAAAATCTGTGGGGTGGTTAGTTTTATTGAATGGTTTTCTCCATCTACTGAAATAATCCTATAGAGTTTTGCCCTTTATTCTGTTAGTATGATGCACTACAATTGTTGATTTGGACATGTTAAACTACCCTTGCATCATGGGATAAATCCCACTTGATACATACATGTGCACATGCACATGCATGCTAAATGAATTAATGTCAAAAAGAAATTTTAAAGATGTGTGTGTGTGTGTGTCCGTGTGTATGTGTGTGTCCATGTGTACCACAGTATGTGTTGTGCCCAGAGGACTTGTGGGAGTCTGTTCTCCCTTTCTACCATGTAAGGTCTAGGGACTAAACTCAGGTCATTATGCTTGGTATCAAGCACCTTGATCCACAGAAACATCTCACTAGCCACACATACCTTTTTTCTTTTCTTTTCCTTTCTTTTCTTGAGTTTCACTAGGTAGTTCTTCTAGCCTGAAACTCATGGTAATTCTCTACCTTTTCTTCTCTTTTCTCTTTTTCTTTTATTTTTTTGAGAGAGTACATTGCTACTTAGCTTTGGCTGACCTGAATTTTACTATAGTGATCCTTCTGTCTGTCTTCCAAGCACTTGGATTGCGTACATACACCTCCACACTTGGCCTTTCATCTATTTTTGTTGTGCCGTTGCACTCAGTTTTCTAATATTTGGTTAAGAGTTTTTGCATCTATGCTCATTAGGGATTTTGATCTGTACATGAGGGTTATGGTTATATGGTATCATTGATCTTGATATCAGGGTAATGCTGGCTTTGTAAAATGAATAAGCTTGGAAGAATTCTCCTCTCTCTTTCAGTTCTTTGGAATAGTTCAGGAACGGGTGCTCATGTTTTAAAAGTTTAGTAAAGGAGATGGTGAGATATTGTCCTACTTTGCTTTCTATTGCTGTGTTAGAATACCTTGACCAAAAGCAACTTGGGGTGGCAAGGGTTTATTTCAGCTTACCCTTCCAGATAACCATTCGTTATTACTGAGGGAAGTCAGGGCAGGAGCCCAAGGCAGGAAGCAGAGACTATGGAGGAACTCTGCTTATTATCTTGCTTGTCCCTGCTTGCTCGGCCACCTTTCCTATGCAGTCCAGGCCCACCTGCCCAGGGATGGCCCCTCCCACAGTGGCTTGGGGCCTCCCACATCAATTAGCAACCAAGAAAATGCCCCCCACAGACATTCCCATGGGCCAATCTAATGAAGAAAATTCCTCAGTTGAGATTCCCTTTTCCCATGCCTAGGCTTGTGTCAAGCTGACAAAAACTAACCAGTACACCCTACCCTTGTCAACTTTGTCACACAAACACATCATTTTAAACCATAACCTTTCCTTCCTTGTCTGTCCCAAAGATTTATGGTAACATTTGTATTACAATACAAAATACAGTTCAACTTTAAAAGTCCCACAGTCTTTTTAAAATTCAAACAACCTAAAAGTGCAAATTTTCTTAAAAAAAAATAAATAACCCATCTCTCAACTGTGGGTCCTGTAAAACCCAAAACAAGTTATATACTTTTTTATTTCAAAAGGTAAGAACCAGGAAACATGTACAATCAGGTCAAAGTAAAACCAAACTCCAGCAGTGTAAATAGCTGAGTATCTGATATCTGGGACTCACTCATTATCTTCTGGGCTCCAAAGGACTTGGGCATCCCCACCTCTCTGGCTGCCATCTGCAGTACACGAAGCTTACCTCTAGGCTCAGGCTCTGCTCCACACTTGTCTCTTTGCCTGGTGGTCATTCCAGAGTCCTGGTATCTCCAGGATGCTGGGGTCTTGACTGCAACTGAGGCTGCGTCTTCACCAATGGCCTTTCCTGGTATCTCTTCAGGGAGACTCCAACCCTGTCACACAGTGCCAAGTCACAAGCTGCTCTCCATGACCCCTTCATGCCTTCAAAACCAGTACCATGTGTGAGACTCTCACACATTATTTGCCGAGTTCTGCTGCCAGTCTGATGTTCAGTCTTGCATCACCACCACCACCAGCACCACCACCAGCACCACCACCACCATCACCACCACCACCACCACCACACTGGGCCACAGTTCCTGTGTGCTAAGCCTGAGGAAATA
>NW_008351162.1:0-625 GCF_000622305.1 Nannospalax galili
CTGGGTCAGATACTGGCTTTTTCCTGGGATACATGAAAAGACCTGATCCCCAAGAAGGCCTAAGTCAGTCCCTTGCCTCCAAGAGAACAGCCTGACACAAAATGTGATAACTACAACATGTTCAGAATAATTGCCTTTAAACCTTATTCTTAACATAAAGTCTTAACATTTCCCTTACTGCTTGTGCTATATCCTCTGATTTATGTTATGTTAATAACTCATACTCAGGGAACTCTCTTGGTTCCATATGTAAAAGCATCTCTCCCTGTAAGAAACTTCAAATATTAGTCTTCTTTTTCAAAACCTGTATAACTTAGAACTTGGTTTTTGATAAGAAATTCGAATCTTTTACTCCCACCACATCTTGTAAAACTTGTGTTTAAGGGGCGGCCCTGATGCATTCCTGAACCTGATGGCCTCGAACAGCTGGGTTCCTCTCTCTTTAGGCAGACTCTTTTAACTGGATCTGACTGACCTTGCAATGCACCCTTATGCAAAAGTAAAATCTGCTTTGCCAAGTTACTGTTGCTTTGTCCACATGTTCTTTATGAGGTATTGATAGGGTTCTTAGATCTTGGGTTTTGTTTATAACACCTTTCAGTTATTTAGCTCTCTAAAAGGGAAA
>NW_008351162.1:2135-2604 GCF_000622305.1 Nannospalax galili
ATCCGATGCCCTCTTCTGACCTCCATGGCACTGCATGACACGGATGCACTCACATACATGCAAGCAATTACACACATACACATAAAATAAAATAATAAATAAAATATAAATTAAAAAAAAAACCTGCTTAAAGTTTTGCATCTTGGGTTTAAGGCTTTTTAAAGTTTATAACTAATCTTAATGTGTTACATGATAATAATATGAGATAATTATAGATAATCTTACTTTGAAATTAAAAAAATATAGAACAGTTAAATACTTTTTAAATGATTAATATAATTACTATATTTGTATTACTTTGAAATTAAAAAAATATAGTACAGTTAAATACTTTTTAAATGATTAATATAATTACTATAATTGTAAACTGGTGGCAACAAATAAAGTCAAATGACAAAATTTTATCTTCTGGGTTCCCCAAACCCTAATGAGATGTGAATGTTTTCACATGAAATAATTTCAAAGTGAC
>NW_008351163.1:0-804 GCF_000622305.1 Nannospalax galili
GAATTGGCTGATTTTGTAAATGTTCAAAACGAATATCCTGAATTCATGCAGGGACAGCAGAGCTGAAAGACTGAAGTATTTTCAGCTCTACTCATATACAATAAGGTTATGCTCGTCATGTGTTATCCTGCTTGTAGTACGCACTTGGTGAATATTCAGCTTTGTTTGTAGTTGCATTGAGCTTATCCTCATGTCCTATTTATTGTACCCGTTAGTATAATCTGCTGTTTCTCTGACTATGGGTGTATCTAAGTGTGATTATTCACATCCCTCTACATTCTCTAGTAAGTTCAGATTAAATTCTACTTCTGATGCACTTAGACTAGTCACCTAGTATGTTGTCTCACTTTAGGTTAATTTTCTTCACCCTTTTGGTATCTGGTTTTGATCTGGTGTATTCATCTATCTGTATATGTTGGATCACACCGACGCCAATCAGTGTGAACACTCTTTTGAGTCTATATTGGAGTAAAAATTCAAAACAAACATAGAGATAGTTATGTATAAGGAAATTTAGATATGCTTAATTCTTTCTTGATACATGTATACTAACTAAAGGACAACATTGGTTTTCCAGTACCAAGCAAATGCAAATTGCTTTTTAAATGCTAATTAGTAACTAGATAATTAGACATTACTTTTTGAAAATTAGGACTTGTGAAACAGCATATTTTTCAAATGTAAATATATTTTCACTTACTGACGGGCTTTTTTGTAGCTCTCAGGAACAGAGCAATTACTTCAAAGGAGAACGTAATTTATGAGCCCAATTCCTGCATTTGCTGATTGCTTTTCTCTTTTTTG
>NW_008351164.1:0-6200 GCF_000622305.1 Nannospalax galili
CATTGTGATGACACATTGGGCCATTGTGATGGTACACTAAGCATGGTGATGGCATTTTTGGAGCATTGTGATGACAAATTGGAGCACTGTGATATCACTTTGGAGCACTTTGATCACATATTAGGGAATTGTGATGGCACGTTGAATATTGTTATGACACATTGGGGCATTGTGAGGGAACATTAAGCATTGTATTGTCATATTGTAGCATGGTGATGACACATTGGAGCACTGTGATGGCACACTGAGCACTGTGATGTCATAGTGGAGAACTGTGATGACACACTGGAGCATTGTGATCTCACATTGGAGCATTGTGATGAAATATTGAAGTACTGTTGTGTCACATTGGAGTATTCTGATGACATTGGTGCATTATTATGGCACATTAAGCATTGTGAGCACTGTGATGATGGCACATTGAGCACTGTTATCACACATTAGATATTGTGATGACACACTGAATATTGTTATGACATATTTTAGCATTGTGATGGCACACTGACAACTGTGATGTCATTCTGCAGCATTTTAATGACACTTTGGAGCATGGTGATGTCACATTGGATCATTGTGATGACACACTGGAGCATTGTTATGACACACTGAGCATTATCTTGACACATTGGTGCATTGTGATGGCACACTGAGCATTGTGATGGCACAATGGAGCACTGTGAAGTAGTATTGGAACATTTTGATGGCACATTGGAGCATTGTGATGTCATGTTGGGGCATCGTGATGGCACACTGAGTATTGTGATGACACATTGGGGAATTGTGAAGGGGCACTGAGCACTGTGATGGCACACTGAATATTTTTATGGTACACTGGGCATTGTGAGGGGACATTCAGCATTGTGCTGGCATATTGAGCATTGGGATGAAAATTTGGAGCATTCTGATGTAACAGAAAAATTGTAAGAGCAAAATTGAAGCATTGTGATGACACATTAGTTCACTGTGATGGAACACTGAGCACTGTGTTGACATATTGGTGCATTGAGCATTGTGATGATATATTGGAGCATTGTGAGGAGAAATTCAGCACTGTGGTGCCATATTGAGCATTGAGGTGAAAAACTGGGGCATTGTGATGGCAGACTGATCATTACGATGACACACTGCTGAAATGTGAGGGAACATTGGTCATTGTGATAACACATTGGGGACTTGTGAGAGGACATTCAGCATTGTGATATGACATTGAGCATTGTGGTGAGATATTGGGCCATTGTGAAGGCACATTCAGCCTTCTGTTGGCACATTGAGCATTGTGATGACAGATTGGGGCTTTGTGATGGCACACTGAGAAATATAACATCACATTGTAGCATTGACATGACACATTGAAGCATTTTCTTTGCACATTGAGCATTCTAATGACATTTTGGGGACTTGGGAAGGCACATTGGAGCATTGTGATATGACATGAAACATTGTCATAGCACACTTGAGCATTGAGATTTCACATGGGGGCATTGTAATGGCACAGAGAGTATGGTTATGGCATTTGTGCATTGTGATGACACATTGTTGCATTGTATAGGCACAATGGGCATTATGGGGTCACAATGGAGTATTTGAAAACACATATGGCATTGTGATGGCACATTGCAGCAGTGTTAAAACACACTGAGCATTGTGATGACATATTGGAGCATTGTGATATGATGTCACATGAAACATTGGAAGAGCAAATTGAAGCATTGTGATGACACATTGGCACATTGTGATGGAACACTGAGCAAGGTGATGATACATTGGAACATTGTGATGACATATTGGTTCATTGTGATGTCACACTGATAATTGTGATGATATATTGGGGTATCGTGAGAGGAAATTGAGCACTGCAATGACACACATTGAACATTGTGATGGCATAATGGGGCATGGTGATGGCAAATTGAACATTGTGATAACACATTGGGGCATTGAGTAGACATTGAGAACTGTGATGTCATGCTGAGTATTATTAAGACACATTGGGCATTGTGATGTCACAATGAGAATTGTGATTTCACATTGGAACATTGCGATGGCACACTGAGCACTGTAATGTCAATTTGGAGAATTGTGATGATACATTGGGGCACTGTGATATCACATTGGGGCATTGTCATGACACACTGGGTACATTGTGGTATATTGGGGCATTGTGATGGCACATAGGGGCATCGTGATGGCACATTGATGCACTTTTATGGCACACTGAGCATTTTGATGACACATTTGAGCATTATGATGACACATTGGAGGAGACTGATGGAACATTGAGCATTGTGATGAGACACTGGGGAACTGTGATGGTACACTGAGTACTGTGATATCACATTGCAGTGGTGTGATAACACATTTGAGGGTTTAGTTGTCACATTGGAGCATTGTGCTGACACATTGGAGTATTTTGATGTCACATTGGAACATTATGATGGCACTTTGGAGCATTCTGAAGGAACATTGAACATTGTGATGACTCATTGGTGCATTGTTATGGCACACTGGAGGGTGTGATGTCAAAATGGAGCATTGTGATAGCTCATTGAATATGGTGATGTCACAATGGAGCATCGTTGAGACATTGGTTTATTCTGAGGGCACACTGTACATTGTGAAGGCACAATGGAGAATTTAGAATTCATAATCGATCATTTTGATGGCACATTGGGGCATTGTGATGGCAGAGTGGAGCATTGTGATACCACATGGAACACTGTAGTAGCAGATTAGCACATTGTGATGACACATTTGGTCATTGTGATGGCACACTGAGCATAGTGGTGACGCATTGAAGCACTGTGATGACACACTGGTGCAATGGTGTGCAACACTGAGCATTGTAGTGACACATAAAACATTGTACTAGCACATTGGAGTAATGTGATGACCCACTGGGGAATTGTGATGTCGCACTGAGCATTGTGATGAAACACTGGGCATTGTGATGGCATAATGGAAATTTGAGGGCATATTGAAACATAATGATTAGATATTGGATTATTGTGATGGCATGTTAAATATTGTTGTGGTACATTGGGTGTCAGGTGCCCCCAAGCCCACGAGGCTTGGAGCCCCAACAAGATAAGGACAAGACAAAGGTCTTGATGCTAATGCATTAAGCTTCATTATCAATTAATGACATATCTCTAGACAATCAAGTAAGCTCTAGCCCAACACAGAGGTAACTAACTAACACAGAGAATCAAACAGAGCTTATATAGGAATCAGATCAGGAGTAACCAAGGAACCACTAAGGATACATAAGAATACATTACCAACCGAAACCCACATGATAGTTACAATATAACAGATTCAGCTACGTAATGTTTACAGTCTCTAGGATACAATGTGAATTGCCCATGATCACTCTTAACAACCACTAGAATTCATGATTCTTATATAGAAACCAAGTTATTAGTGCTGAGAGACTCTGGTGCCCATAAACTAAGACTCTTTACTTATGTTTCCAAGATAGCCAATTAATCAAGAAGGCATAGCCATCCACTCAAACCACAGAAACACAGAGCAAGGAAGCTCTTAAAGTGGTAGTCCTCTTTTTCTTCAATGCTTAAGTCAAGCATGGCTCTCCACAATTGCGGCATTGTGATGGCACACGGGAGTATTTTGATAACACGTTGGTGCACTGTTATGGCACAATGAGCATTCTGATGGTACAGATTGAGCACTGTGTTAAAACACTGGGTGATTGTGATGGCACATTGTGTATGGTTATGTCACATTGGGGCATTATCATGACACATTGGTGCATTGTGATGGTGAATGAAACATTGTAATAGCACACTGGAGCAGTCTGATGTCACATGAAACATTCTAAGAGCAAATTGGAGTATTATGATGACACATTGGTGCACTGTGATGGCCCACTAAGCATTGTGATGACACAGTAGGGCACTTTGAGGGGTTATTGAGCACTGTGATTTCACATTGAGCATTGGATGACATAATTGTCACTGAGTACTTTGATGGCACAATGAATATTGTTATGACACGTTGGGCATTGTGATGTCACACTGCGAATTGTGATTTCACATTGGAACATTGAGATGGCTCACTGAACAGGGTGATGTCAATTTGGAGCATTGTAATGACACATTGGAGCATTGTGATATCGCACGGAGCATTGTGGTGACACATTGGGTGATTGTGATGGCACACTGTGTATGGTTATGTCACATTGGGCCATTGTGATGGCACATTGGTGCATTGTCATGATACATGAAACATTGGAATAGAACATTGGAGCATTGTGATGTCACACTGAGTATTGTGATTTCATAATGGAACATTGAGATGGCGCACTGAGCAGGGTGATGTCAGTTTGCAGCATTGTAATGACATATTGGAGCATTATTGGAGCATTGTGATATTGCAGTGGAGCATTGTGGTGACACACTGGGTGATTGTGATGGCACATTGTGCTTGGTTATGTCACATTGGGGCATTGTGATGTCACTTTGGGGCATTGTGATGGCACAGTGAGCATTGTCATGTCACAATGGAGCTTTATGTAAATAAATTGGAGCATACTGATGGTTTTGTGAGGGCCAATTGAACATTGTGGTGGCATGTTGTGTATTTTGATGACACATTAGACATTGTGATATCACACTGAGCATTGTGAGTTCACTTTGGACCATTGCGATGGCACACTGAGCAATGTGATGACACCAGAGGGCATTGTGAGGGGACATTGAGCACTGAGTGTTCACGTTGAGCATTGTGATGACACAATGGAGCACTGTGATGACACATTGGTGCATTGTGAAGGCACACTAAGAATTTAAATGCCGTAATGCGTGTTGTGAAGATATATTGGAGCATTTTAAGGGCACATTGAACATTGTCATGGCATAATGGGGCATTGTGATGACACGTTGGTGCACTGTGATGGCACATTGAGCAAGGTGATGACACATTGGAACATTGTGAGGACTCGTTGTTTCATTGTGATGTCACACTGAGAATTGTGATGACATATTGGGGCATTGTGAGAGGAAATAGAGCACTGCAATGGCACATTGAGCATGGTGATGGCATAATGAGGCATTGTGATGGCACAATGAGCATTGTGGTGACACATTGGGGCTTTGTGAAGAAACATTGAGCAATGTGATCGTACGCTGATTATTGTTCAGGCACATTGGGCATTTTGATGTCACACGGAATATTGTGATTTCATATCAGACATTGAGATGGTACACTGAGAACTGTGATGTCAATTTGGAGCATTAGTATAACACATTAGGGCACTGTAGTATCGCATTGGAGCATTCTGGTGACATATTGGGGCATTGTTAAGGCACAATGAGTATTGTGATGATATATTGGAGCATTGTGATGGCACAGTGGAGCATTCTGATGTCACATGAAACATTATAATATCAAATTGTAGCATTGTGATGACACATTGGAACATTGTGATGGCACACTGAGCAAGGTCATGACACATTGGAGCATTGTCATGACATACTGATGTGTTGTGATGTCACATTGAAAATTGTTTCATCACATTGTAGCACTGCGATGACACACTGGAGTATTGTGATGTCACACTGAGCATTGTGATTTCATATTGGACAACTGTGATGGCACACTGAGCACTCTGATGTCAATTTCAGCATTCTGATGATATTTTGGGGCATAGTGATATCACGTTGGGGCATTGTGATGGCACATTGAGCACTGTGATGACACATTGGGTGATAGTGAAGGCAAACTGTGCATTGTGAGGTCAAATTGGAGCATTGTGATGATACTTGTAACACTGCAATAGTACCTTTTAGCATTGTGATGCACATGGGGGCATTGTGATGGAACAGTGAACATGATTATGACATATTGGAGTATTTTGATGATACATTGTTGCATTGTGATGGCACACTGAGCATTGTGGGGTCATAATGGAGCATTTTGAAAACACACTGGAGCATTGAGATGGAACATTGGGGCATTTTGATGGCACATTAAGCACAGTGATGACACATTGGAGTATTGCGATGAAGTTGGTGCATTTTGATGTGACACTGAGAATTGTGACATGACATTGTAGCATTGTGATGACACATTGGAGCATTTTGTTGGTACTTTGAACATTGTAATGACACATTGGGACATTTTGATGGCATATTGGAGCATTGTGATGTCATATGAAACATTGTCATAGCACATTTGAGCAT
>NW_008351165.1:0-389 GCF_000622305.1 Nannospalax galili
TTTTTTTAAAATCCTGTTAGTTAAATATGCCTTTAACCCCAGCACCTGGGAGACAGGGAGTTGGATCTCTGTGAGATTGAGGCTGCTTCGTCTACATACGATTTCCAAGTCAGGTGGGAGTATAAACTGAGGGCCTGTCCCCCAATAAAATAATGAAAAAAAGATAATAGACACTTAAAAAGTAACTAGAATTTTCTCATATATAAATAGCAATGAAAAGGCATTCTGGATGAGCAGAAAAATCCACGGTCATAATTTGGCCCTTAGTAGAGATGCTCCCCATGGGAGCACCCCGAATTCAGTGTACTTTAAATTTTAAGCATCCAATACAGATGAAGATTTGGGAATTCCTGATTGGTATGTGTGAATTGTGGCGCCGTGATTTGGAG
>NW_008351165.1:537-1594 GCF_000622305.1 Nannospalax galili
TAATCATTAGTTGATGGACATCTAAGTTATTTTCATTTTTAGGCTATTCTCAATAGAGTAACAATGAACATGGATATAAAGGAATCTCTCTAATAGTACATAGAGTTATTTTACTGTATGGCCAAGAGGGGTCTGGATGGATCATGTGGTAGATCTATTTCTAGCTGATTGAGGAATCTCCACACTGATTTACAAAGTGGCTGCAGCAGTCATCACCCTCAGCAGCAGTGAGAAAACATTTCCCTTTCTGACAGCCTTATTAGCATTTGTCCCTGCTTGTTTTCTGTATCTTAGCCATTCTGAGTAGGGGGAGACGAACTCTGTCATTTTAGTTTACATTTCCCTGAGGATAGGGATGTTGAACATTAGGAAACATTTTTCAGACATTTGCATTTCATGTTTTGAGAAGTCTTGGTTTAGATCCTCATCCCCAGTGTTATTTGACTTATTTGACTTTTCTGTGTTCATTTAATTTCATTTTATTTATTATTTATTTATTTGTATATTCTAGATATGAACCCTCCATCAAATATATAGGTGGTAAAGGAGATGGTAAAGATATTTCCCATTCTTTAAGTTGCCTCTTCACTTGAAGGATGTTGTCCTTTGCTGTAAAGATTTTATATTTTCATGGGCACCCATTTGTCAATGCTGATCTTAAGGCCTGTGCTACCAGAGTCCTATTCAAAAAGTACTTTCCTGTGCCTGTATGTTCTAGTATATGCCCTACTTTGTCCTGTATCAAGTTCAAGATACCAGGTCTTATCCTGAGGTCCTTGATCTTTTTGGATTTGAGGTTTATGCAGCGTGAGATACAGAGATCTAGTTTTATTTTTCTCTTGAAGGTGTCCAGTTGGCCAGAACCACCTGTTGAACATGTTGTCTTACCTCAAACATATGCATTTTGACTCTTTGTTAAAACAATGGTAGATGGAGGGGCATGGACTTAATTCTGTGTTCTCAATTACATTTGTCATTGTTTATTGTGTCTATTTTTATGTCCTTATAGTACTGTTTTTATTATTATAGCTCTGTATTATAAATTAAAAACCGAGAT
>NW_008351165.1:1717-2356 GCF_000622305.1 Nannospalax galili
TTTTTTCCACTTCTTTGAAGAATTTAGCTTGAATTGTAATGGGGATCTTGTTGAATCTGTAGATTCCTTTAAGTAGAATGGCCATTTTCACATTATTAGTATCAGTTTCAGAAACTGACCCACCATATCTTTCATTTAGGTTAGGAGCAGTATCACAATCCATATCTTTCCTTGAAGCCCACCCAGGAGCCATTTTAAAATACACTTTACTTTAAATAATTTCAAGTGTATATTAAGATTGGAATAACAGTACAAATTTTCTGGGTTCCATGTGTGAATCCTAATCAATGAGATCCCCTTTTTGCTATGTTTTTAGCACTTTTACATCTCCAAAAGCATTATTTCTGTATCCCTGGAGAGCCGTCCTGGAGGATCATGAGAACATCACCCTGAATTAATGAAGTCAACACTGACTGAGCAAAGCAATCCAATCCACTTAACTCTTCATGCATATAACTCCCTCAGATGTGCTAAAACTATATCGTACTTTTCATTCTGCTTTAATATTATTTCTCTACCAGTTTTTGGATATTCACCTAATGTCAACCACCAGGAATAGTGCACAAACAAAGGTGACCCCAGGTCTGGTCTGATCATGGTTTATTCCCGAGTATTGCTGTATTGCGAGAAGAACAAAGC
>NW_008351165.1:2528-3330 GCF_000622305.1 Nannospalax galili
GCCCTCTGCAGCCCTCCATGGTCATTGCAGGCACATTGTACACCTACATACATGCAGGTAAACACTCAAACTTAAAATTAAAAAATATATATATTTAAAAAGTACAGTAATGTGAAAATCAGGTAGGCAGGTTACTGGAGAGTGGAGCAATCTCTGCTACAGAACTGAGCTGGCATATGGCAACATTCTTAGCCTTTGAATGGTGGAAGCTATCAACACATCCCAAAAGGATTTACCTAACCATTATGAGATGGCTAGATACGACACTGTGGTTGATAGGGATCATTATTGGTCAAAGAGTACAGAGGAACAGTTCTGATCATCATATATCATATGCATACATGGAAACAACATGAGGTGGGACTGGAGACATAATTCAGCACTTAAGACCATGTAATGCTTTGTACAAGAACAGAGTTCAGTTCCAAGCAGCCACTTTGGGAACTCACAACCACCTGCTTTCCCAGATCCAGGGGACCAATGTCATCATCTGACCTACACTTCCATGCACATATTCACACATAGGCAAACATACACTTAAAAAATGTCATGATGAAACCCCTCTTTACAGGTATATGTTAAGAAAAGAAATATATTCCTTATAAACAAAGTGCTTGAAAACATGACAGATAAAAGGTTTCTTTTCATGATATCATCAAGTCCACCACCTGCTATCCAGGGGACCAAGGTCATCATCTGACCTACACTTCCATGCACATATTCACACATAGGCAAACATACACTTAAAAAATGTCATGATGAAACCCCTCTTTACAGGTATATGTTAAGAAAAAAGAAAAGA
>NW_008351165.1:5298-10968 GCF_000622305.1 Nannospalax galili
CTATTTATCCGAGGATGGTCCGGAACACACTAGACAACTCAGGGTAAATTCAAATTCCTCAGTGCCATTTACCTGCTCTTATAAAATGAATGTTTACATACTGATTTTATGCAAATTAAATATTAATATTGTATCATACTTCCTGACTTCCATTTTCTTTGTGTGAATCAGCTCTTCTATTTTGATTTTGTGAAGAAACACACACACACACACACACACACACACACACACACAGATGCTCCTGAACAGAGTTTTTAAAATTTTTTATTACTTTTATTGTATGTGCATATGTGTATTTCATGTATGTATATAAGTGCACCCATGTCATGCAATGCCCGTAGAGGACAGAAAAGTGAGTCAGATCTTGGAACTGGAGATACTTATGGTTGTTAGCAGCCATGTGACCACTGAAATTCGAATGCAGATCTTCTGAAAGAGCAGCCTGTGCTCTTAACTACTGAGTCATTTTTCCAGGGCTGGTACTTTTAACTCTCTTAAGTAAGTAAGAGGCTTGAGAGATGGTTCAGCAGTGAAGAACAGTTCCAGGCAACCATGTCAGTTGACAGACAATGACCTATTAATTCCAACTCCAGGGGATCTGATGCCTCTGGCATCTGAGGCACCTGCACTCATGTGCACATATCCCCCCACAGATACACACCATTACAAACAGTAAAAGTGGACTCCTGGAAAACCATTTATCACAAACATGACTTCTTGGGCATAGGGGCATATATATGATTGCCCTTGGTGGCCTCTCATTCAAATGGTCCAATCAGCAGCTGAGTCCCTTCCTTAGTCCCCTTTCCCTCCACTGTGGGTTCTCTCAGGTCCCCTCTCAGTCGGCCTCTGCCCTTACTGCAAAGCCTGCTTTGCAGTCCCCTTAGGATGTCCGTCTGCTTAGCAGGGAAGAGGAAGTACGTGTATAATGCCCAGGGAAAATAGTTTAGTTGCTTGTATGTGAAAATTTTTTAAAGATCATAGCCTTAAAAATTATACAAGCCTTGGAAAGAAGAGGAATCCTGAGAAGGGGCCACTTTACATGATAAATGATTTGCCTGAAACAGAGGCAGCATCAGGGGAGGATGAAAAGTCTAAGGAGTTACTGGAAAATTCAATCTTAGCCTCAGAGCTGAGAGTGAGAAAAAATGGAAGATGTTAAGTTGTGTAAAGTTAGAGGACCAGGAGTCAAAGGACCCAAGAAAAGGAAACATAGAAATGAGAAAAGAAACAACCGAAAACTAATAGTAGCTAAATCTGATCCTCAGATTCAACAATGTTTGATGCAAAAAGGAAAAAGATTTAACAGTACTGTAGCTAGGGTAAAGTACTCCACACTGGAGCTGTTGAAACTAGGAAAGACTTAGAAGCAAGCAATCAAAGAGCCCCTCAACATGTGACTCGTGAGGGTATTCGACATGGGAGCAAATAATGCCAGTCTAAGTCCTTCAGAACTTTACAGCTGAGTTATACAACCAGCCACCCACCCTTGTGACATAGGCTATTTAGCCTAGGCCAGTACAGAAAGGAGCAGTCCCTTATGAAAAGGCTTGTGCAAGGTATTAAAGATATATGGGGGGCTGGAGAACTATAAAAGACAGGCATTACGGAGAGAAATAGGTTTGAAAAAAGCAATATATAATGCCTACTTTGCTAGGCCAGATAGTGCTACATTCACCCGAGATATAAAGGAAACCTTAACTCAACTGGGATCTCGAGAATGATATAGAGCTTTAATGGTGTTGCTAAGTCCTTTAATGGGACAGAATCTTTGTAAAGTGAGAGAGGATTTAGCACCTAAGTGATTCAAACAATCATGTAAATTGTGTCTGTAGAATAACAGAACAACCAACACAAGATATAAAAAACGGCAGACAGAAGAAATCGTCCATCTGGGTTACTAAAAGAAAAATGTAGCAAGATTTATGTTGAGCCCAAATTCCCAAAGAAGAAATTGATAGAGAACTAAATTCAATACTAAGGAGTTCTGGAAGGCTTTAAAACCGAAGAACCATTTACAAAAGGCAGTCAGAGGATTAAAAATCTCCCAGGGGTGATTAAGAATTCCCAAAGATTAAATAAGGTAGATTTCTCTTCTGAGAAAGGCTATGGTAGGGGTAGAGGCAGTTTTTCCCACCAGGGCCTCCCCCACCAGCCAGGTATGGTTAGTGGAGGGAGGCGAGGTATGGCTATAGCCAGAAGACAGACCCAGGGCCTGCCTGACTCATAGAACCAACAGGTGCAGTTGGGACAAGAGCCATCCTCTCCCTCCTTAGCCCGGTCCAGGTCAGGCAACTGGAGCCAGCCCCTTTAAATGGATCCAGGATTAAAGAATACAGAGACTTCACTTAAGATCGCCAGAATGCAGAATGACCCCAAAGGGATAACTAAAGATAGTAAAGAACTAACCAAATTAATACTTCTTACCAATGCTATGTTACCTAAGAAAGATCTATGGAGAAAGCAATTAATATGAATGGATAAAACCTTTCCATGCTGTGCTAGACCTTGTCTATGATTGATTGAATATATGATGTTAACCTTTGAGTTTTTTGCAGATGTGACACCCATTTGAAAGATACCTGAAGAAATGAAGTCCAGCTATAGCTGTAAGATTCTTGGCAGTTTTATGGTTGGGTAAGATCAAAACAGAGGCTCCCCTACAAGTGTTAAGAGAAACTACAGGATCAGGGGTGGGTTGTCCCCCTATGAGTTGCTGGTCAGAGAGAGATCCAAGAGTTCCTCAAATTAAAAAGGCTATTGCCACTAATGTCGGTTGTACACTAGAAAGGTCAGTAAGTTCATGATGCTGAAGACACTGCATGACGTGAGCATGGGAGAAGAAGAGACAGAGCCAGGACTAAGCTAAAATCTCCATGCCATCTGACGGATGGCTTTCATAGTATGAAAAGTTGCTATGCAGATGGTTGGGGAAAAGGAATCTCATATGATTCTGCTCAGTAATGGACCCCATGTGCTACACACTCTAGAAAAGCCAAGCAATACCTGCTAGTTCAATACTGGGCTCAACTAACATACATACAACTGACAAACTTCTAATTGGATGAGGCCTCCTCCTAGGGGTAGAACACACATCTAGTACTGTAGACCAGGCCAACCCCTTCTGTCAAAAAAGGGTACAGGCCCCAGCGGGGAAGCCATTGCAATTATACTGTTTAATGAATATGGTACACCTACTGGGATATCTTCTAGACATTTGTATTTACATTCATGTTTGCTTAGCTGTGTCTACTTCCTTCCATTTGACTTTGTATTAGGGGAAACACCACTTAGATCAATTAGTGGCCCTGTCTTGAAGATGAATGATGGGGAGGCCCAAGAGGTCAATATCTTTCCATGTTACAAGAGAGGCCACCCTGCATCTGCCACACCTCCAAGTTTCAGAGAAATACATGGAAGAGGTGGTGGAAAGATTGGAAGAACCAGAGGAAGGCAGAGACCATAAGAGACTGGTACTATCAAGGGATAAATGGGGAAAACGAGGACAATCTAAATGGGGAAGCCATGGAGGAAGCGTTAGACAGGGAGAGGAGAGAGAAATAATGCCTAGCTAGTTTAAAAAGAAAACAGAGACAATCATATTAATCCAACAATCTAAGAACAGTTTACACATACAATATCTCTACGTGAGTTCAAGTGTAGTCTAAAGGCTACATAACAAGAAACAGTGACAGGAAAAACCTTCCTTTGAATTGTTGTTTAGGGTATTCCAAAAGACCCCTCAAATTACACAGGATATTGCCTCAGACATTGATTGCCTCACAGGTAAGACCCTACTGCTGAAGATAGAACATACTTCAGACACAGGATTTCGAGCAATGGACTAGCAACTCACCTGGAAGCCAGTTCCCCTGAAGGCTACCTCCCATAGCTTTGGAGAGCACTGTGAAGATGCCAAGGGAAAACATCAATCAGCAATCCATGACCAGCTTCAAGATCAAGTAACCACATCAATAGTCGGCTCAGAGTCTGATATTGGTGCAATAGTAGCATTTTTATCTTGGAGAAAATCAACAGCTACCTAATTGAAATAAAAGCCCACTCTGTGGGAGGAACCTCAAATATGGTACTGTAATAATAACCAAATACTTATGGCTGGAGAGGTCCTAGATCTTAGGAAAAACCCCAAGACTGTCACATACCTAGACTAATGTAATTTTCTTACTATATGCAAAATATGTGTCCTTATATTTACAGAAAATATCACAGTCACCACTCATTAAAGAAGCTTCTTTGCAGCACATGTAGACTATTACCACGTGTCACAACTGGTCACACACAGACATTGTCTATTAAGTGACCAGACCTAAATGGCACATCTACAATGCAACTGCTACACCTGATGCTGAGGGAACATAGAACAGGGGTAAAGAGAACATTAATGCATCTTTCACCTTTCATCAAAGAACCTCCCTCATGCAACAGAGGGCCAGAAATGCAGGTTACAAATGGTCCAAACGCAGAGAGTAAGGGTCTGCAGAATGTGGTTCCTTGGACAGAACTTCTATATTAAAGTCCACCAACCCAGGGCTCAGGGGTCATTGCAGAAAAGAGGGTAGAAAGATTGTAAGAGCCAGGGAAGAAGTGCACAGCCATATGAAAATAGAGTTCTACATGCTCCTGAGTCCCTGCTCATATTGAATCTACAGTAATGATGTCAGAGTACACAAGTCCCAAGCAAACTGAAGCAGCCAAAAACCCAGTAACAGAACTGGATAAATGGACAGCAGACCCCAATCTGAGCTGAAGAAACACTGGCAACTGATTATTTGCTAGGTGAGGACACCTAGTTAGGTGATCTTCCTAAACCAAGGGACTGTAGATAAGTTGACTAGACCTCAGATGAACTTGCACTGAGGAACATCTGGGAACACTAACTTGAAACATTAGGCCTTAACACAAATGACAGAATGTACGAACTACAGTGGTGGGGCTATGGGAAGGTGCCAGTGGGGACAGAAGTAATAAAGATGATTAATATTGATATGTACTGTATGAAAAACACAAAAATTCAATAAAAACAAATTTTTAGGCTTGCTGGGATGAGGCCCTCACATGGAACACATACACCCATGGAGGTTGACATTCATACTTATAAAATGAAATAAATTTAGATTAAGACTACAGGCCATGGGGCTGGAGAGATGGATCAGCGGTTAAGAGCACTGACTCTCTCTCAGAGGACTGGGTTCGATTCCTAGCACCGACATGGCAGCTTCGAACCGTCCTTAACTCCAGTTCCAGATGAATCCGTAGCCCTCTTCTGACCTCCGTGGCATTGCACGACATGGGTGCACTCACACACATGCAGGCAATACACCCATACACATAAATATAACAAAATATTTTTTAAAAAAGACTACAGACTGCTTTCTGCTTTTTTTAACTGATTGAGATGTTAGAAAGTGCTGGCAAAATTTCATGGCAGATAACGTTGCTAGCCAGTGATGGTGATAACTTCTGTTCAATCTCCAGGAACCACATGGAGGAAAGAAAGACACAATTCCCAAGTGTTATTGCCTGACTGCCATAGCCTGCTGTGATATGTTATGTGCATATGGTATTCACACAGACACACAAAATCAATAAATACATATAATTTCTGGAGAACTATCTTTTTAATATCTTGATTATAGTCTATTATGTTGA
>NW_008351165.1:12001-12927 GCF_000622305.1 Nannospalax galili
TTTGCTGTTTAATAACGTAAGTTTTATTTTATTAATAAAAAAGTACAAAATAGTCCAAGATTTAGTATCTGCCAATAAGCACAATTTAGCCTATGTCAACACACGAAGGCAGGAATCACTGCTTTTTCTGCAGACATCTTTATTGAGGTGCCAAACACATTTTGCCTGTTCTATATGTTTTGGCAGGTCACATATGTAAGCCAATTTCTCCCTCAAGTACTGGCAAACACACCATATACAATCTATGCCAACCAGTGACAGGTGCAAATATACCCTCCTAAGTGTGGACACTGGCACAGGCCTCTTACACAATTTCCAGGGAAGTAACAGGCAAAATCACCAACAGCGCTTTCCCCCAACTCAGTGTTGTAATTGACCATGACAAGGCTCCTCATTTCACAAACACTGATCCACAGACCTCAACTAAAGGCAATAGGCTGCAATCAGTCTACCCCAGAAACCTATTGGGAGTGTTTTAACAAGTTATTCATATCGCAATGTGTTGTCAGAAACATTAAACACCAGCACTTGGATGGCAGTGGCAGGTGAATATCTCCCCCACAAACCATGAAGGCTATTGCCACTACTGTTGGTTACATGCTGAAACTAGATGGTAGGTCACTATAGCTGAAGACATCACATGCCCAGGTTGCAGGCTAGGGAGAAATGATGCTGGAATAAGGTGGATGCTACCTCCATTCTAGCTGGCTTACATGGTACCAGGTGATGCGGATTGCTGAGGGACATTTGTCACCAAGAGTCCTGCTCAGTCATAAACCCTGTGTGACCAGTGCCAACAGGACAGTCAGAATATGCCTCCTGGTGGCACAGTGGCACAACTACTGTTTGGATCCAACAAACAGCTTTCAGGTTGAATTTACAGCCCACTCCACAATAGGAAATTTGTGCCTGATTTTATAAGACAG
>NW_008351166.1:0-574 GCF_000622305.1 Nannospalax galili
GTCATTTATAGATCCAATGCAATGCCAATCAAAATCCCCATGACATTTTTTACATAATTGGAAAATACCATCCTAAGGTTCATACAGAAGCAAAAAAGACCTCAGATAGCCAAAGCAACCCTGAGCACTAAGAGCAAGACCAGAGGATTACTATACCAGATTTCAAGCTGTATTTCAAAGCTACAGTCATAAAAACAACATGATACTGGCACAAAAATAGACCCATAGACCAATGGAACAAAATTGAAGACCCAAATATGAGCAAATGCAATTTGAGCCACCTGCTATTTGACAAAGGCACAAGAACATTCATTGGAAGAAAGACAGCATGCTCAGCAAATGGTGCTGGCAAAACTGGATCTCTACTTGTAGAAGAATGAAACTAAGCCCCTATCTTTCACCCTGCATAAAAGTCAGTTCCAAACAGCTCAAAGACTTCAATGTAAAGCCTTAAAGTCTGAAACTATTAGAAGAAAACATTGGGAAAAACCTACAAGATATAGGCGTAGGAAAGGATTTTCTAAACCGGACATCAATTGCTCAGGAATCAAGGGCAAGAATTAACACATGGGAC
>NW_008351166.1:2529-2715 GCF_000622305.1 Nannospalax galili
ATACAGAGAGAGAGAGAGAGAGAGAGAGAGAGAGAGAGAGAGAGAGAGAGACCAAGTGGCAAAAGACAAGCACTCTCCTCTGTCATGGCTTTTTATAAGGGAGGACAGAGTCCGAGTAGTCCAACAATGGCTGTTCCACACTGGAGAGGCTGAGTCTGTAGTTGCTCAGTCCACGAGGCTGGCTGG
>NW_008351167.1:0-6033 GCF_000622305.1 Nannospalax galili
ACAGCCTCTTCTGTCCTCTGTGGGCATTGCACGATAGGGGTGCATGTACCTACATGCAGGCATAACACATAAAATAAAAATAGTAAATAAAAAATATTTAAAAATATACTTTAAAAAATTAGTAAATGAGCTGGGTGTGGTGGTGCATGTCTTTAATCCCAGCACTTGGGAGGCAAAAGCAGGGAGATCTCTGGGAGGCCAACCTGGTCTACATAGCAAATTCCAGGCCAGTTGGGGCTACATAGTGAGACCCTGTTTTAAAAAAGTAAGTGATAACTATATATACATGTATATATCATATATATACCGGTCCAACATCCCTAATCCAAAATTCAAACTGAAATGATATCAAATTCAAAACTTTTTGAAAACCAACACAAGTGGACAATTTCACATTTGACCTCATATGAAGGGCTGTAGTCAAAATGCAGCACATTACAAGTACTGTATAAAATTACCTCAGGTCGTGTGCTTAAGTGTATATGACACTTACATGAATTTTTTGTTTAGATTTAGGACTCATCTCCAAGATGCCAAATGCATTTGCAAATAGTTAAAAAACTGAAAAAAAAACTAAACTCTAAGCTGTACATGAATATAAGCATTTTAGGTATTTCTAGTATTATGTGTTACAAGTTGCAGAGAGTCTGGGCTCCAATCCACACACCATCTGCATACTGAATTCAGCCTTCATGACTTTCTTAAGAAAGACAATTTGGGACCAGGGCCATGGCTCAGTGGGTAAAAGGCTTACTATGCAAGCATGAACATACGAGTTTGGATCACCAGCCCCATGTAAAGAAACTGCGTGCAGGGGTATGTGACTGCAACCCCAGCACTGGCGGTGGGGATAAGTGGGTTCTGGGGGCTCACTGGCCAGCCAGGGTAGACTAAACAGTGAGCTCCATGTTCAGGGAGAGATTCTGTCTCAAGACCTCTGACCTCTCCCCTCACATGCACACAACACATACACACACAGAGAGAAGAGAGAGAGAGAGAGAGAGAGAGAGAGAGAGAGAGAGAGAGAGAGAGAGAGAGAATATTGGGACTGGAGAGATGGCTCAGAGCTTAAGAACACGGGTTACTCTTGCAGAGGACTCAGGCACAGTTCCCAGCACCTGCACAGTGGTTAACAACCATCCTTAACTCTAGTTCCAGGAGATCTGATGCCCTCTCTAGGTACCAAGTACACATGTTGTGCACATACATGCAGGCAAAACACTAATACATAAAAAATAAAAATTAATTTTCTAAAACAAAGTTAATGGTATGTGGAGTTTTCTGAGAATTTTTTACAGAAGACCACTAACAAAGTAACAGTAACAAAACAGCCTCAAGAAGCTGGGCGTGCTGGTGCATGCAAATCTCTGTGAGTTCAAAGCCAGCCTGGTCTACGTAGCAAGTTCCAGGCTGGCTGGGGCTACAAGGAGACCCTGTCTCAAAAAGACCAAACAACAACAACAACAACAACAACAAACAGCCTCAAGAAGCATTAGTTGGTATATCTCTAATAGCCTATATGTGAAAAAAAATGAAGGAAAAGAACAATACTTTGTTTCTTGGGTTTTTAGGAGAGAGGGAAAATAAGGATATGTGGAGTGCTTTGTGCACTGCACCTCTTTTTAATTGAACACTCTATGCCTTTCCAGCCTGCACTGTGTCTCCTAGAACAACTCTAGCATCCTCCCTGCCTTACCATATTATGGTAAACAAGGATGAAGAACCAAAATGCAGGTAGGTTTCACTTTACATCAAGAATTGTTCCTGCAGGGCATGGTGGCACATGACAGCAATCCCAGTAACTGTGAGGATGAGGCAGAAGAACTGCTATGAATTTGAGGCCAGCCTGGGCTACACAAGCACCAGATGAGTCAGCGCTACATAGCAAGACCCCAAATTAAAAAGAAAGGAAGGCTGGGAGTGGTAGTACACACCATTAGAAAACACCCCAGTACTCAGGAGGCAGAGGCAGGCAGGTTTCTGGGAGATTGAGGCTAACCTGGTCTACTAGTGAGTTTCAGGCACTACAGAAAAACCCAGTCTCAAAACAAACAAATAGAAAAGAGAAAACAAGAAAGGAAGGAATGAAGGAACTGCTGTCATTACTAGTAGCTTTAATGTGAGGGTAAGAAAGTTAGTACTGACTAGGAACTATTCTTTCCTGTATTTAAATTCTACACTGAGAGCCAGGCATGGTAACATAAGCAATTCAGGAGGATCACTATAAACTCAAGCCAGCCAGGGCTACACTGCAAGACGCAATCTCAAAACAAAACAAAGTGAAAATCTACAATGAGCTTGCTTTCCCTCTCCTGACCCTCCTTTTGTATGTGACTTCATTGTAAACCGTGGGCAGGTGGGGGTTGGATAAGTACTTGTTGAATCATGGGTTAATTGGAATGAGTTAGAAGGTGGTCAGAGAGTGAGACGCAAAAGGCCGAGTGTGGAGGAAGGCACTTGGTAATGCCAAGGTCAAGGTGTCTCAGGTGGAGGTGGGGGTGATACTGACAGTATATGGCAACATGGGAGGTCGTACAAATGAGTTGGATAAATACTTGTTGAATCATGGGTTGATTGGAATGAGTTAGAAGGTGGTCAGAGAGTGAGACGCAAAAAGCCGAGTGTGGAGGAAGGCACTTGGTAATGCCAAGGTCAAGGTGTCTCAGGTGGAGGTGGGGGTGATACTGACAGTATATGACAACATGGGAGGTCGTACAAATGAATCCGAGACACAAAAGGAAAGCATCCTTCTTCATTTCCCTATACATCGTGTGTGTGTTAGGAAACTGCCTACCCAGGGAAAAGTTGACATGCAAACAACTCATCAAATTATGCTAATGGGCCCCAAATCATTGGTTGATTTTAAGAAATTATTGGTGTGATCTCTGGATGATGAGGCTGCTGCAGGCTAAATGATGGCCCTGTCTGGTCACGCTTTGACATAGGACGCCTCGGCAGCTGCTCCCCACCTCCCAGTTGGAGGAAGAACATTTGGTCTCAGCCAGTGTATTCTGATTTATCCATGATTCTTTGGTCTATGAGCTTGGCTCCTGGGAGCCACAGTTGCAGGAGGCCAGGCCCCTGACTGGATGTGGTGCTGGAGCCATGGGGAGAGGGGTGGGAGGAGGGGTGGGGAGAGGCTGTTTAGAAGAAGCACCCTTCTCATTGGAGGGGAGTCCAGCCTGGCACTGGCCCCCCATGCCTACTACCTCTGGGGTCCCTAAGGGTCTGGCTGAGTCTCAGAACCTGCAGAGCTATAGGACCTGTGAATGGAGCTCAACCCTGGGCCTGTCTTTGGGAGGAGGGAAGAGAAGATGGCATTACTCACCCCTCCCTCCTGGAGGACTCTCTGGCCAGCCTCTTTTCTGCTGTTACTGGGAGTGATCAGCATAGCAGGATTTCAATATTTAGCAACCAAGAAAATGGGTATCCTTACAGGCTGGGTTCAAGGTCTTGGAAGTAAGGTGGTCAAGGCCCTAAAAGGACTGGCCACCAAATTTGGAATCTCCAAGAATACCTTTTGGATGCCCTGGAGGGAGGAGGCAGCAGGCCAAGACTGTGCTGTTGCAGAGAGCAAGGGGGTAAAGGGAGCTGGCGAGAACTGGGGAGGGGGTGAGTGAGTCTGCAGGGGTGGGTGCATGGCCTGCGTGTGTGAACGGCAGTGAGGGACAGGGAGCCACAGGGCGTGGGCATAAAGCACTGGGATACAGTTGCAAGGTAAAGGGGTGGTGGCTTCAGGGACAGCCAGGGTCCCATGAGAGCACAAGAGAGGAAAATGAGACTCTGGGGCATTCTGCCTACACTAGGACATGATTCTAGACAGCATTAGGATAAGGACTTCCCAATGCAGATTGGGGAGTTGGGGACTGGGTCAGAATAGGTGATAAAAGAATGCTGAAGGACAAGTGACTGGAAGTGAGGCGTGACCAGGTAAACTGAGGTCAGTCCCAGCAATCCCCTAGGTCAGTGGTAGTGATGAGGCTGTGAGTGTCAGTGGACAAAGCCCCAGTTCTCTAGGATCCCTGGCTTCAGTCTGAGTGATAGTGAGCAGGCTCTCTGAGGGACAGTGTACTGGAAGCCTTCAGTCGATACGGGTGAAATGTAAACCATATAGACTGTCTATGTGGATCTATGTGGACAGACATCATAACAGTTAGTGGGGAGTCATGGGACCTTGCTTTATGATGCCAGCCCACAGTCCAGTGTATCTCTTTCCTACTTGGTGGTAACTGAGTTCATGTATGGCACGACCTCAGGCACAGATGGATCCAGGAGCTTAAAACACCTGTTCCCTTGCTCCATCTCTGACTTTCCTATGACTTCATCCAGGGGTGGCCATGGTGGAGACTAGTGCTGGCTAAGTGCTTAGTCTGGGGGTGGTTGAGGTAAATGTCACTTGATCACTATGGGGCTCACAGTGCAGGGGGAGGCAGAAAATACAGTGTAGAGTGTAGTGTCTCCCACACTGTGTTAGAGAATGTGCAAACCTGACAGGGACACAGCCTTCAGCTAACACTTATGTAGCACCAAGGGTATAACCATGTTCTGTGCGAACTGCTGAGGACACAGACGAAAAAGAAGCATGGTTTTGGCCCTCAAGGACTTGCAGTGTGTGGTGTGATAGAAAGTGCTGATGGAAGAGCAGCCCAAGCTGGGACATGGGAGGGGGTGTTTCGAGCACAGAGGGTGCACATCCAGATATGTGAGTGTGTGGGGAGGACAGTGTCCTGGGGGTGGATGTGAGTGAGTTGATGTGAAAGGTGAAAGAGCCAGGAAAAGAAGGTGTAGGTGTGTGTGTGTGTGTGTGTGTGTGTGTGTGTGTGTGTGTTTGCGTGCGTGCACGCGTGCATTTGCTGGGGTGTGATAACAAAATGGCAGAGGGTGAGAAAGGCTTTCTAGGGGGAAAGATCAGCAAGAGCAGGCAGAGGAGTGCCAGAGGCACAGGAGGGAATATCTCTGGGTCAGAGAAACTTTGCCAGGCAGAGGCGGGGCCACAGGACTAGAGGAGATCCTGAAGGCAGTGAAGCACACCTGCCCCAGCTCATGGGAACCTTTGTTGGTATCTCTTCCTCACCCTCAAGGCTTAAAATCTACTGTGGTGAGTGTGTTTACACTGTGAGAATCAGCAGATGGTACAATCCTCTCCCCTTGCCCAGCCCCAGAGGGCCTACGGTTAAACCTTCGGCAGCACAGCACTGGATGGACAATCCCTTGTTGGAGGAGTCAGCTGGCTGGAGATTTGTAAAAAGATGGGAACACTTTAGAGGGCTAGCAGGGTGCAGTGAGGGCAGGAGATGGCTGGACAGGGGACAGAAGCCAGATCCCATGGGGACCAGTCTGAACCAGGGAAGAACCATCTCACTGATTCTCTCCCACAGTGATAGGTTTTGTTCTTTGAGGAAGTGGGTTAGGGGACTCCCACCTTGAACTCAGCCAAGGGGCTCAGCATCTAGAAATCTGCACAGGGAGGGGGCCTCCCCAGTCCTCATTGCCCATTGGATTCAGGACAAGTAGAGGTGACAGGGCCACAGGCTGGGGCCTGGGGCTGCCAGAACTGTGCCCCCAGGTACTTCCTGGGCCATTGGGAATGTGAGCTTGCAGGTGTTAAGTGGTTTAAGAGGCAGTTTCATCAGCTTTCTCAAAAGCACGTTAATATCTCACAACACCAACCACTGTCTTGTTTCTCGAGGTACAATAAGCTCCTGATAAACCTGGTCATTAGGGGCAGCTGCTGGTGGTTTATTTTCACATATGCATGAGTGGCTGAAAGAGCAGAGCTGGGAGGGGCTGCCAAGCACCAGAGGCACTGGGAGGAGGCTGCACAAGTAATTTTTTAAAGTAAAATAAATGAAGGGTTTGGTGGGAGCTGCTTGCTCTGTTTTCAACCTTTTCTGCTCCTGGCTTTTTGCTTTTTTGCTGCAGGGTCCTCCCTGCAGCAGGAATTTGGGAGACCTCAGGGACTGAGGGGATGCCTGCCTTGCACCTCTCTAGAACCTCAACCCCTCAGTATAGCCTGGCCACTAGTTGGGGTTG
>NW_008351169.1:0-279 GCF_000622305.1 Nannospalax galili
TCATTTTTCTTTTACGTGTATGAGCATTACCTGCATGGGTATAAGTACATCTCTGCCTGCAGAGATCAAAAGAGGCTGTCTGATTTCCCTGGAACTGAAGTTACACATTGTTGTTGGCTGACCTGTGGGTGCTGGGAACCAAACCTGGGTCCTCTGCAAAAGCAGTCAGTACTCTTAACCGCGGAACCATCTCCCCAACCCTGTATCTTAGCCTTTTAAAAGTAAAAGCTTATTTGAAATTTTAGCTAAAGGGAATCAGTGATTTTTCTAGGACTCTTC
>NW_008351170.1:0-447 GCF_000622305.1 Nannospalax galili
CACAGTGAAATCACATTAGAACATTGTGAAGTCATATTGGAACATTGTGATCGCATATTGGAGCGCTGTGATGTTACCTATGAGCATTGTGATGTCACATTGGAGCACTGTGATATCAAATTGGAAGACTGTGAAGTCATATTGTAACTTTGTGATGGCACCATAGTGCATTGTGATGGCACATTAAGGGACAGAGTTTGAACACTGAAGCATTGTGATTTCACATTGGAGCATTGTGACATCACAATGTAACATTGTGAATTCATATTGTAACAGTGTGATGGCACCACGCAGCATTGTGATGTCATATTTGAGGATTGTGATGTGACTAGGGAACATTGTGAAGGCATATTGTAACCTTGTGATGACATATTAGAGCAATATAATGGTACTTGGGGAAATAGTGTTGGCACATTGGAGCATTGTGATGTCACATTGGAGCATTGT
>NW_008351170.1:2181-2734 GCF_000622305.1 Nannospalax galili
ACTAGAGGAATGTTTTGTAACAATGGAACATTTTGAATTCATATTGTAACACTGTGATGTCACATTGCAGAAATATAAGTACCGTTTTTGCATACTGAGCATGATGACGACACAATGGATCAGGCTAATGACACAGTTGCGCATCATGTTGGCACAATGAGCATTGTGATGGCATACAGGTGTGTTGCAAGTTGTGTTGTAATGGCACAAGTGAACCTTGAGAAGACATATTATTAAAATGTTATGGCATATTGGATTCATAAAATGGCACAGGTGGGGTTAATGTTGGCACATTGGAGCTTTGTGATTTCATGTTGGAGCATTGTGATGTAACAATGGATCATTGTGAAGTCATATTGCAACATTCGAAGTCATATTGCAACATTGTGAGGGCACCATAGAACATTTTGATTTCACATGGAGCGACAGTGTTGGCACATTGAAGCATTTTGATGTCACATTGGAGTATTGTGAAGTCACAAAGGAACATTGTGAAGTCATATGTAACATTGTGATGGCACCATGGGGCATTGTGATGTCACATTTGAGGATT
>NW_008351171.1:0-613 GCF_000622305.1 Nannospalax galili
CCCTAGGACATGCCATCCTGGTTTCCTACAGATTAGGGTTAGGGTTAGTGTCAGGATTGGGTTTGTGCTGGCGCAGGGCCTGTGTTTGGGGTTCTGTTACAGGTTCATGTTCTGGTTCGTGTTCTGATTAGAGTTTAGGTTAGGTTTCGGGTTTGGTTTCGGGGTCCAGTTTTGGTTAGTGTTTGGATTACGGTTAGGTTCAGGGTTAGGGATAGTGTTTAGGGTTAGGGTTAGGGCTCGGGTTCAGGTTATGTTTCGGGTTTGGGTTAGGGTTAGGTTTAGGGATAGGGTTAGCAGTTAGGGTTGGGTTTGGGGTAGGGTTAGTGTTAGGATTAAGAGGTAGGACTCGGGCTCGGGCTAGGTCTAAGTTTAGTTTTAGGGTGAGGGTTAGGGTTACAGTTCGTGTTCGGGTTCATGTTCAGTTTTGGCTTTGGTTTTGGGTCTGGTTAGGGTTAGGGTTAGGCATTAGGGTTAGTGGTAGGACTAGGGCTGGGCCTTGGGCTAGGGCTAGGCCCAGGGCTACGTTTAGATTTAGGGTTAAGATGTAGGGTTTATGCTGGGTTTAGGGTTAGGGTTAGGGTGCAGGTTGGTGATAAGGCTGGGGTTGGGCCTC
>NW_008351172.1:0-467 GCF_000622305.1 Nannospalax galili
AACACAGGTTCCTCTTACTATTGGCTTGGTGATATTTCTTTATATCATTGCCTGTTTACAAGTTATGAAGTGTTTGGTTTTATTATATTTTTCTTTATTCGTTGAGATTATTTTATTTTTTTCCAGAAAACAATTTTCCGTATTATACCACATAAGACAGATTTGCAGATATAGCTAAATTATATGACAATTTGGCATAGGATCTGTGAATTTAGTTCAGCAAAATTGTGGCTTGTAAAATTTGTTTCTAATAATAGTATTGCCTGGTATGGATAGCAATATTACATTTTTTTAGATTTCATTTTGCTATTTACCTGAGGATGGTCTGGAACAGTAGATATCTCAGGCTCACTTCAAATTCCTGAGTACCATTTACCTGTTCTTATAAAATGAATTACGTTTGCAAACCCACTTTGTGCAAATTAAAATTTAATATTCAAAAATTTTGTTTCATACTTCCTATCTTC
>NW_008351172.1:2772-3567 GCF_000622305.1 Nannospalax galili
GAATAGTGAGTTGGCCTGAGCTTCAGGTTCTCTCCTTTCATTCTTTTATTTTAGGGTTTGGATGGATCCAAGGAAGCTGATCGATAAGCTCTCCAGGAGGGTGAAGGAGCTTAGGCCCGACTTCAGGTGATGGTATCAGCTGGGCTTGTTCTAACTAGCTAAACATAGAATGTGTCAGTCCTGAAGCCAAGCTACTGGGGCTGGTCATACAGCAGGGGAATGGTGACCCTGCATGACAGGATCTGGCTATCTCTCTGAGCTAGTCAGGTGCTCTCCAGCTGCCTTAGTAGAACAGGCCAAGTCCCAAGGAGAGCCTATGTGAACAGAGTGGGCTGCTTTTTGCTTGCTGGCAATGAAAGTCTGACCTCTGGGACAGTGTGAGTGACTAGAGATGGCCCCAAAGGAGGGGGATGGGCATGACAAGATTTGGGCAACTCGTCCCAGCTAATCAGCTGATTTCCTGCTGCCTCAGCAGATGGGACCAAGACCCAAGGAGAGCAGATGGGAACCAGAAACAGATCTGTTTTAGATTTTTATTTAATGCATATGAGTGTTTTTCCTGTATATATCTAAATGCACCTGTGTCATGCAGTGCCCACAGAGGACAAAAGAGGGCATCGGATCTCTAGGGACTTTAGTTAAAGATGGTTGTTAGCCTCCATTTGTGTACAAGGAACCAAACCTGGGTCCTCTGCACAAGTAGCCATGGCCTTTAACTGTTGAGTGAGCTCTCCAGTCCCAACAGAAACACATCTTAAGAATAGAAGGAATCTCAGTTTACAGAATCCTAAAAAC
>NW_008351172.1:4631-5705 GCF_000622305.1 Nannospalax galili
ACTTTCCACCGTCTCAGCCTTTAACTTAATCCTGCCACACCTTAAAAGCTGCACTAGCGCAATGTGCACTTTTGCTTTCGATCCGCCAGCACCCATTTTCTCTAAGTTGCTTCTCCGTCCCTTCCTAGGGAACTTTAATCTCCATCCCTCTTAGGGAACTTTATTCTCCGTCCCTTCCTAGGGAGTTTTAATCTCGGTCCCTTCCTAGGGAACTTTAATCTCCATCCCTCTTAGGGAGCTTTAATCTCCGTCCCTTCCTAGGGAACTTTAATCTCCGGCCCTTCCTAGGGAGCTTTAATCTCCGTCCCTTCCTAGGGAACTTTAATCTCCGTCCTTCTTAGGGGGAACATGTGCTAGCACTATTGTTTCATTTTTACTTACAACTCCGGAGCATCAGGTTCCCCGTACGGGCCACCACTTGTCACGAGCCACAACTCTGTCCAGCAGAGTCCAGGAAAGACGACACAGACACCAAGGTGAGGTTCAGGCTTTCTCTTCTCACTCTCTCTTTATTCTCCTTATTCTCTCTTATTCTCTCTTATTCTCTTTTATTCTCTTTTAATACTCTTTTATATTCTCTCTTTATTCTTCTTCTATTCTCCCTTATATATTCTTACACACTTCAGCTCTTCATATAGCATTTCCAACAGCCCTCCCCCCAGCCAGGACCAATCAGGGCACACACACGTGTAGCGGGCAGGCAGAGTGGCAGCTCATTGGGCCACGTAGTAAGATCATCAGGCAGGCAGCACCTGTTCGGGCTCATCATGCTTCAGGGAGTTGGAGTAAACAAGCAAGATTCACGAGCCTTGGCAATCAGCCAAGAATTGAAGTAAACAGCACGAGGTTTAGCAGCCAGCTAGGTCCCCATCTTTGGCTGGCTCGGCCGTACTCGCTTCCCACATCTCCCCCTTTTCATTTAAATAAACCAAGGGAGGCCAAGGGACCATGCCTGGCTTAGGTTGCCCTCTTTCATTTGGCATCCTTACCCGTCATCAACTCGGCAACATCATGGTTGTCGGTCTGCCTTAGGTTGGTATGCAAATGAGAGGGTCGTACCCGTCATTGACTACC
>NW_008351172.1:7547-8302 GCF_000622305.1 Nannospalax galili
CTTTTCCTAATCGCTCCCAAGAGGCAGCAGCTACAGACCCCTCCTCAAGAAACCACAGGGCCTCTGCTGTGACGGTATCCAAGAACTTTTCCACCGTCTCAGCCTTTAACTTAATCGTGCCACGCTTTAAAAGCTGCACTAGCGCAATTTGCACTTTCGCTTTCAACCCGCCAGCACCCATTTTTTCCAAGTTGCTTCTCCGTCCCTTTTAGGGAACTTAACCTCATCCCTTTCCTGGGAACTTCAACCTTGTCCCTTTCCTGGGAACTTCAACCTCGTCCCTTTTAGGGAACTTTAACCTCGTCCCTTTCCTGGGAACTTCAACCTCGTCCCTCTCCTGGGAACTTCAACCTCGTCCCTTTCCTGGGAACTTCAACCTCGTCCCTTTTAGGGAACTTTTGCTAGCACTATTATTTCGTTTTTACTTACAACTCCAGAGCATCAGGGTTCCCCGTACGGGCCACCACTTGTCACGAGCCGTGACTCTGTCCAGCAGAGCCGAGGAAAGATGACACAGACACCAAGGTGAGGTTCAAGCTTCTTTTTCTCTTCCTTCCTTTATTCTTTCTTATTCTTTCTCATATTCTCTTCATTATCTCACCCACTATGATGCTGCTGCCTCCCTTATTGTTCTCCCTGTTGTTCTCCCTCTATTACACACTTCAGCTCTTCATATAGCGTTTCCAATAGCCCTCACCCCAGCTAGGACCAATCAGGGCACACACACGTGCAGCGGGCAGGCAGAGGGGCAGCTC
>NW_008351173.1:0-1581 GCF_000622305.1 Nannospalax galili
AATAAAGCCCCGGCCAGGTCTGAACAACATCCTTTGCCATCCTCACTGTGAGAGAACGCCCACCACCCATCATGAGCATTCTTGCTCATCCTGGAGTCACTTCTAGGCTCTTTCCCCATTCCTGGCTTACACAGAACAGTGTAGTCACTTCCTACTGTCCCTGTCCTATGTGGTACTTTAGCCAAGATCTTCCCATGAGGCCTTCCCTTCTAACACAAGAACTTACTGTCATTATTTTCAAAAGCAAAATAATAGTTCCCCCTTAAAGGTATACTCTTGTCAAATAGTTAAATAATGAATTTTCCACTTAGGTTAAATTTTAGTAGTGTGGATATATATGATTTTTAATATGCTTTTAAAAATAAATAATATTGTGAATATCTCACCATGTCAATAAAGTTCACTAAAAATTTAATGTTGCATAATATTTCATTATCACAATGAGTCTTCAGGAAAGGAAGCTGGCTTAGGCCAATGGAGGACATGAGAATGGTCATAGGAGAAATGAAGTGAGTTATTAGGGTATGATGTTCCTGCCCCCTGTGGAAAAGGACAGCATGTTATGAAGGGAACGGAAAAATAGGAGTCATCCCACAAATTATCTTAGGCTTAGCTCTGTCAAGGGATGAAGGAAACATTACCCTTAGCATGGCTTTTGCTGAGACACTAGGAATTTATAGCATCCTAGATGCCAGTAAAGCAAGAGATGGGTGGAATAATAAATTCAATTTTTTAAAGTGATAGTGCATCAGCTGTGATCTGTGGTAATGTACTACATAGTGTACACCATTGGCAACAGGAAAAACATGAATGGAATTCTGGAAAAGATGATGCTCACATGGCCGCCTACAGACTCTGAACACTAGGCATCTTCACGTTGGTAGAATCTCTCCTGAGTAAAGAAGTACCTAGAGGGGCACTTTCCCTCAAAACTTTATGAAAATGACAAAAAGATTGGGTAGTAAATTTGGGGGATTTATATGTGTGTGTGTGTATATATATATGTATAACTTATTAGGGTGTGGCGCATGTCCTGGTCATTTTCCCAGCCTCACTGGTGTTGTAAGAAGACCCTGCCTGGCAGGCTTTGCTCTGTTGGCCTCTCTGAACTTCAACTTCTTGTCCCCACACACTAGGACTGAGGATGTATACTTGTTTTAAGGTCTTACAAAAGTACATATATTTTGGAGAAGGTATGTGTGCTTTAGTTGTATGTTTTCCAGGAGTGTCCAACATGTGGTCTGCACCCCCAACACACACAGACACACACACACAGGGACTCGCTGTTATCTCATAGGCCCTCCTTAGCTTGGTCCCCTGCTGCTTCTCAAATTTCTGAATCCAGTTCTCCATTTGGCCTCCACCTTATGACTCTCAGCCACCACTGTTGAACCCAGGGCTGTGGTCTGACCTGCATTTTCGAGACTTTGTCCTAGAACTTGCTTTCAGAACTCCACTGCTCGACATTCACAAGCCAAAGCCAGCTATATCTCTTCCTACAAGCCATCTCACAGCCCACGACAACACCATTTATCTGTTTTTTATTCTGAAATTTGAGCAAGTCCCTACAGGTGTGGTTGA
>NW_008351173.1:2924-14362 GCF_000622305.1 Nannospalax galili
TGACCCCCCCAGGCACTGCATGACACAGGTGCACTTACATACATGCAGGCAATGCACTCATGTGCATAAAATAAAAATAAAAAATGATTTATTTAAAAAATAAATAAATAAAAATGGTATTTTCGGTTAATGCCAACGCCTGTTTGTGCACAGAGCTGAAAATGAATGTTCTGTCATCCTGTACCATGATTCCTATTACATTCAGTGTCTACCTGCAAACAGACGCCCACTGGCCTCAGTACAGGACCTCAGAACACATCCTGGTAACATGGAGGTATGCAACTATGTGGGCACTTCCTGGTATGTACCAGGACAAAGTGAATGGTAGTCTCTTACTGAGAAGGATTTGAATATGCTTCTAAACGTAGGAGAAGCTAGAATTCTGTTAAGTGTTCCTGTGTGTCCCGGAAAGTGATAAATCAAAACCATTCTTACCATATCTCAAAAGTTACACATTTAAGAATTCAGGCAGGCTTGACTGCACAATCCTGCTTTTCCCTCCCTCCCCATGACATCTACTGAGGTCACTCAGTAATGTTCAGCTGTCATATGGGCCACTTTATAGGTTCCAAGATGGGACCATTTATGCACCTGGCACATAGGCAGGTGTTATGGTTGCTTTATGGCTTGTCCCCCGAGGATAGAGCTTCATCTCTAAGGTTGTGGTATTTGGAGATGATGAGGAAACTTTAAGAGATGGGGCATTAGAAGATCTTTAGTTAACTGGGGAACTGCCCCCAGAAAGGATTAACGTAGCTCCCAGGGGGGCCCCAAACTCTTGCAATGTGAGTTGTTTTATGAATAAAGCCCTGATAGCTTTCTGGCTTCTTGTCTGGTAACATAATCTCTCACAGCTACAGGCATGGTTACCATGATGGTATTTGCCCTTAGGCACTCACCAGACACCAGTGTGGATGGAAAAGCCATCTTGGTCTTTTGGTCTCCGAAACTATAAACTAAATAAACTCCTTTTTAAAGTACAAAGTAGCTTTCCTCTGACATTTCATGAGAGTAATTTTATATTGTGACAATGCTTCAAAACCTGGGTGCAGTTGGGAAATGCCACTGAGAGGCTCCATGTGGGTTGTCCAGCGTGGTGATCTCAGAGTGACCGGAATTATATGGCAGTGGGCTGCCCCATTTTCATTCCCAGAAGCAAACATTCCAAGAAAACAGAGAAAAGCTGTATGGACTTTCTGAACTTAACTTTACAAATCACAATCTCTCTTAAGCTGCATTCTGCTAATCACCAGAAAGTCATAAGTCCGTTCAGAGCCAAGGGAGAAAATACACACTACCTCTTTCTGGGGGCATGATAAGGCCATGCTCATGAACAGTCTATGAGGGTCAGCAAGATGGCTGTTAGTTGGGGTTCTCTAAAGCAACAGAACCAATAGGATGAGTATGTGTATACGCACAAGGAATCTATTAAATCAGCTTATGTTGAAATATTAACAACAGTTGTCTCACATCTAAGAGGCTGAGAACCCAGTACTTGCCCAGTCCTTAGTCCAGGTGCCTCAGCAGTCAGCAGTCAGAATACTCCCACAGTGGGCATCTCACACTGGAGAGCCAACAACCTGGCAATTGTTCAGTCCATGAGTCTGGGTGCCAATCTGGTACGGAAAACCTAAACGCTAATTGGGTGCCGATCCAGCATGCCAATCTGGCACAGAAAACCTAGAGGGTTCCTGGGGAGCCCCTGGTCCTTAGAGAGCAATAGGAGCCTGAAAATGCTGGTTCTGACATCAGTGAAGGAATCAGCAGCACCAACAACAGAGTTAATCAACTCGGAGGCAAGAGAGGCCAGCGAGCAATAGGTGATGATCTTCCTTCTTTCATTCCCTTTAAAAAAATAGTTGAAAATTCATCAGTGTACTTTGATTATATCCAGTCCCCATCCCCCAACTCCTCTCAGGTCCATGAGCAATAGGTGATGATCTTCCTTCTTTCATGCCCTTTAAAAAAAATAGTTGAAAATTCATCCAGTGTACTTTGATTATATCCAGTCCCCATCCCCCAACTCCTCTCAGGTCCAACCCCCTTCCCTACCCAGCTAACTTTGTATCCTCCTTTTTCTTTACCCATCAAGTCCAGTTTGTATCACTTATATACTCTGGAGTGTGTAGCTGTCCGCTAGAGTGTGGTCAACACACCAGAGGACACACCCTTAAAGAAAACTGACTCTCCCTCTCCCGGCAGCTATCAATTACCAATAGCTCCTCAGTTAAGGGTGGGACATTGTGCCCACAGCACCTCTCCATGCTGGGATTTTTGTCTGCCTTGAGCTTACACAGGTCTTGTGAATATTGTCACAACCACTGCCAGTCCCTAGGTGCAGCTTCCCTGTCGTGTCCAGAAAACAAGGTTTTGTTGTCACCTAACATCTCTGGCTTTTACAATCCTTCTGCATCCTCTTTTGGATGCAATGATCCCTGAACCTTGGGAGAAGGGGCTGTGATATGGGTGTCCCACACACCACATACTGGAGTCATAGAACATGGAGAAATCAAGCTGGTACTGACATAGAAGCTTCATACCTGCTATCTAGCTTTCTTAGTGCTGGAAAGTATGCCCTGCAGGAGAAAGGTAATCATCAGCCTTATCCAGCTGTAAACCCTGAGAGCTACAATAATGATCAGCCTGGTGAAATAATGACACAACTGTCATGGGGGTAACCAAGCACTTTCTGATTGCTAGCTTTCTTAGTGCTGGAAAGTATGCCCTGCAGGAGAAAAGTAATCATCAGCCTTAACCAGCTGTAAACCCTGAGAGCTACAATAATGATCAGCCTGGCAAGATATGGCAACTGGTGAAATAATGACACAACTGTCATGGGGGTAACCAAGCACTTTCTGATTAGATTTAAGGCCCACCCCACAAGATGAAATCCATTCTATTATCGGGGCCAAGACTCTGGCTAGACAGGTCACAGGCCCTAGGGGACATATTACACTATTATTTTGCTAAATGATTTATTAGTTTATTAGTATTAAACTAATGGTTTATTCTTATGCCCATAGATTAGTGCATCCCTCAGCCTTCATCAGAGAAACTTGTTTTATCAGGATATGGTGATTAGAACAGGGACCTACAACTGGTCAAGGTGCAGAGGACAGGAGACTGAATTGCCCTTTTTATCTGAGTTGCTAGCAGAAGGTGCCACTCGCTTTTGGGGTGTGTCTTCCCATACTGATTAAGACAATGGGAAAAATTCCTCAGTTGAGGCTCCCGTTCAGGTGATTCTAATTTGTGGCAAGTTGACGTTAAAGCCAATCATCAGACAGTTTAGTGAGTAATTGTGTTTGCTACCATGCCTAACAACCTAAGTTATCCTCTAACCTCCACATGCAAACCGTAGCACATGTATACACGCGTGCGTGCACACACACATACACACACACACACACGAATAAATAAATGCAATTTTAAAAAAGATTTTTAAAAGAAGGGCCTGTGGGACATCTGATGCTGTTGCAGCCATTTTTGGAACATGCTGTCGGCCACAGCCGGCCCAGCCCTCAGTAAGAGCAAACTTAGATGAAACTTACCTGTTCATCTCTGGAAATCAGTGCCCTGTTTCCTTTTTGTTTCCGTTGCCCTTATATTCCATCATGATCTCTGGTAGTTTCCCCTTCCCCAGCCCTGCATTCCATCTCCCTCTCCCAGCATTTCTTGGTACTTTCTTCCTTTCAGAACTTACCTATTTTATGTCCCATTTCCTCCTGACCCCGTTAGATGACTGGAGGCAGCACTTTGTACCATAAAAAGCACTGAACTGAAAACTCGTGTTCTCATGCCTCCACTAATGAGCTGTGTTATCCTGAGCATTCACAATGACCGTAGTCTCCTCATTTACACAACGCTGGGAAAGTGGGTTTGGGAGACAGGGTAAAAACGGTCTCTAGCATCAACTCTAAGCATTTCTAAACCTAAGCTGAATTAAGAAATAAATAGATTGTAACATCAGATTACTGTTTAACACCACTAATACTTACTCAAAGCTTACCTTAAAAAATTCTGGGATAGTTCAGAAGCTGAGCAAAAAAGTGTAAGATAAAATTCTTAAACAGGGTGGATGTTGATCAAGAAACAGAACTAGCTGAAAACTTTTCAAAAATATAAAACATATCACTGAATGATTGTGATTTATTGCCAATAAATCATCAAGGAAATTCATTCAGAGTTTCTGCAGTAATGTAAATATTAAGAAGGACTTGGAAGTAAGACTAATTCTAACAATTTTTAATGATATTCTTATTAAATCTTTGAGAATTTCATACAATATATTTTGATCATATTCATCCCCCAACTCCTCCCAGATCCACCCCCTTGCCTACCTACCCAACTTCATGTCTCCTTTATAAAGTCGATTGAGTCCAACTTGTTCTGCCCAAATATTCTTGGGTACAGGGCAATCTCCTGAGGCGTAGTCTAACAACCAGCAGTCACACTCTTAGAGAAAACCAACTCTCCCTCCCCAGCAACTATCCATTGCCAACGGCTCCTCAGCCAGGGCTGGGGCTTCGTGCCCACCTCTCCTCCAGGCTGGGAGTTTTTCTGGCTTGCGCCTAAGCAGGTCTTTGTGCATGCTTTCATAACCACCGTGAGTACCATGAGTTCATGTGTGCAACTACCATGCTGCAACTGGAAAACATCTTAAATATCTAAGTCAAAGAAAGGGACTGTGTGAAACTATTGGGTACAGTGTTAGGGCTAGCAGCAGACATTTTCAGAGGATGGGAAGCCCAACACAGAGAGGCCTTCTTGCTATGTAATTCACAGTGGAAGGACAAAGAGAGGGTGAGAGGCAAACAGGGACAAATTGGCCCTTTATAAGGATCCCATCCAACTCTTGTAATAACAAATCTACTCCTGTGATAACTGCATGAATCCATTCATGAAAAGGCAGATTCTTCATGGCCTAATCTCAATTCTCATCAAACTATTAAAATGACAACCAAATATGAGCATGAGTTTGGAAGGAAATTGATATTCAAGCCATAGACTTGTCAGGTACTTTCTTGGGAGATTTGGCCACTTATCAAAGAAGCTTTTTTTTTTTTTCAACAGATGGAGACAAATGCAAAGTTCCACAACTGCCAAAATACAGACAGTAAGCAACCTGTGTGGCACCTGTCCCAGCTCATACGTCTGCAAAGCAACCCCTACACCCAAGGCTCAGAGAACATCACAGAAGAGGGGGAAGAAAGAGTGTAAGAGCCCGGAGAGCAGGATGCACGCTGCTAGATACGGTATCCTAGACCTGAGAGGGAGGCTGCACCCTGAAGTCTCCACAGTATGTAGCCTAACAGTATCTGCATAATGGCAACACCAGCTGATATGCCAGTGTGGAGGGGGGAGATTTCACAGGGTCCCACCTCTAGATGAAGAGCTAAAGACAGCCACAGACAGTGAGGGAGGGACAATTAGATTTCTTCAGGGATGAACTTCCTGATAGGTTATCTAATCCCAGTGGCTAATCCTAAACACATGTACAAACAATGGACCACCAATGGATTCAATGCATTATACATACATATATATTTATATGTGTGTATAAATGCATATGTGTTTAACAATAATGATTAAGAGGACAAGAAATCCAGATGGGAGGTTATGAGAGGAGTTGGAGGGGGTTGGGAGGGGTGTGGAAATGATGCAAATAAAATATTCATGTATGAAAGTTCAAAAAATAAAATTATTAAAACTAACAGTTAGTGGGGCTGGAGAGATGGCTCAGCAGTTAAGAGTACTGACTGCTCTTGCAGAGGACCCGGGTTCGATTGCCAGCACCTGCATGATGGCTATGAACCATCCTTAACTCCAGTTCCAGAGGAATCTGAAGCCCTCTTCTGATCTCTGCAGCATTGCATGACACAGGTACACTCACATACATGCAGGCAATACACTCATATGCATAAAATAAAAATAATAAATAAAAATATAAAAAAATAATAAGTAGTGCCTGCTTCAGCAAAACATATACTAAAACTGGAATAATAGAGAAGATTAGCATGGCTGCTGCACAAGTATTACACACAAATTCATAAAGTGTTACCTATTTCCTCAAGTTCTAAATAATGACAGATGCCAACCCAGACTACTTTACCAAGCAAAACTGTCCCTCAAGGTCAAAGGAGAAAGAAAAATATTTCATGATATACATAGGCTGAAAGAATGTGTGTCCACTAAACCATCCTTACAGAGACTACTTGATGCAATACAAAGGACTGAAGAAATAAATAACCATACCCAAGAGGCTAGGGGAAGAAAACAAATGAAACTATAATTATGGAAACAAAAAATAGGACTAAGAACACAAACAACATAAAATTACAATAACGAATGAACCTTTCAATAATAACTTTAAACAGTAATGTCTCAACTCCCTGTCAAAAGACAGGCTAGTTGAATGGATTAAGAAACAATAGCCATCTTTTTTTGGTCTATTAGAAACTCATTTTGCCTTCAAAGAGAGATATAACCTTAGAGTGAAAGGATGGAACAAAATATTCCAAGCAAATCTGACCAAGAAATAATGAGGCATTGCTATCCTAATACCTGAAAAAATAGACTTAAAAGTAAACTTAACCAGAAAAAAATAAAGAAAGTCACTTCATTCTGACCAAAGGAACATTCAACCTAGAAGATATTACAATCATAAACATAAATGCAACAAACTCTGGTACACCCAATTTCATAAAAAAAGACTACTGCTGAATTTCAGGATACAGATCAACCCCAACTCAGTAATAATAGGTGATTTCAATACCCCACTTTCCTCAATAGACAGGTTCATCTGGACAAATAAGCAAAGAAACATCTGGAATAAATGCTATCATACATCAAATGGGCCTAACACATCTACAGAATATTCTACCCAAGCACCAAAAAAACACACATTCTACTAAGAAGTCTGTAGAAGTTTCTCTGAAATAGACCACAAAACAAAATAAACCTCAACAGATTTTTAAAAATGAAACAATCCCATGTATTCAAATGGACCACCTGCAATAAAGTTTAAAATCAACAGTAAAAGAAGCTCTAGTAACTACACAAACTCATGGAGATTAAACAACACAGTCCTGAATAATGAATAGGTCAAAGAAAAAGATCAAGAGACAAAAATATTCCTGAAATCAAAGGAAAATGAAAACATGACACAAAAAAACCACTAGGACACATTGATTAGAGAAGAAAGGTTATAGCTCTAAGCACCTGCATTAAAAAATCAAACAAGCACAAATAAATAATACAACTCAAAAAGCTGCAAAAACAAGAAGAAACCAAACTCCAAACCCAAAAGACAAAAGGAAATAATAAAAATCAGAGAAGAAATCAATGAAATAGAAACAAAGAAAGCAATAGATAGAATCAATGAATCTAAGTGCTGGTTCTTCTAAAAAGATAAAAAGGATAGACAGAACTTTAGCTCAGCTAGCCAAAAGAAAGAAAAAGCAAACACAAATCAACAAAAATAGAGATTAAAAGGGAAACATTGCAATGTTAAAGTAATCCAGAACATTAATAGGGGATACTTTAAAAACCTATACTCTGGGGCTGGAGAGATGGCTCAGAGGTTAAGAACACTGGCTGTTCTTTCAGAAGACCTGGGTTTGAATCCCAGTACCCACATGGCAGCTAACAACTGTCCATAACTCCAGTCCCAGGGATCCGACAGCCTCTTCTGTCCTCTGAGAGCACTGCATGACACGGGTGCACTTACCCACATGCAGGCAATACATACATACATATAAAAATAATAAATAAAATTTAAATACCTATACTCTATTAAATTAGAAAATCTGAAAGAAGTGAATGAATCTCTAGATTCAATCAAATCATCAAAGTTAAACCAAGAAGAGATAAACAACTCAAATGGCCCAAAACAAATAAGGAGATTAAAACAATAATAGTACAAAGCCTCTCAACTAAAAAAGCCCAGGCCCAGATGGATTTACAGAAGAATTTTCCCAGGCTTTCAAAGAACTACAACTGATACTGCTTAACTTATTCAAAAAGATACAAACAAAGGGAAAATTCCCAAACTCCTTCTTCGAAGCCAGTATTACTCTAATATCAAAACCAGGTAAAGGCACAACTACAACAAAAAAGAAAACTACAGGTCAACATCCCTAATGAAGATAGATGTAGATATTCTCAAAAATACTTGCAAACCACATACAGGCACATATCAAAAAGCATCCATGATGATCAAGTTAGCTTTAATTCAGATATATAGGGATGATTGAATATACATACATCAATAGACATAATAAATCATGTAAGTGGACTTAAAGGCAAAAACCACATGATCATCTCAATAGATGCAGAAAAGGCCATTGACAAAATCATTGGAACACATTCATGAAAAAAGTCCTAGAGGGAATTGGACTGGAGGAAACATACTTCAACATAAAAAAGGCTTTATATGACAAACCCACAGACCATATCATTCAAAGTGGAGAGAAACGCAAAGAATTCCCATTAAAATCAGATGCCAGACAAGGATGTCCACTATCCCCACTCTTTTTCAATATAGTACTTGAAACCCTAGGTAAAGCAGTAAGACAAGATAAGGAAATTACACAGGTACTAATTAGAAAAAAGAGGTCAAATTATCCCTATTTATAGAAACGATATTGTACATACAATATCCCCAAAATTCCACCAGAAAACTTCTAGAAATGATCAATAGTTTCAGCAAAGTGGCAGGATACAAAATCAGTATACAAAAGTCACTGGTCTTTTCATATACCAATAACAAGCAGGTGGAGAAAGAGTTTATAGAAACACTTCCATTCACAACAGCCTCAAGAAGAATCCGGAATAAAACTGAATGAAGATGTTTAAGTTCTCTACAATGAAAACCTTGAAGAAGAAAATTGAAGCAGACACTAGAAGAGGCAAAGAGCTCCCATGTTCATGGAGTTGTAGAATCAGTACTGGGAGATACCATCCTATCAGAAGCAATTTACAGATTCAATGCAATCCCATTAAAAACCCCTATGACATTTTTCACGGAATTAAAAAAAAATAATCCTAGAATCCATGTGAAACCACAAAAGACCTCAGATAGCCAAAACAACCCTGAGAAAAAAGAACAACGCTGGAGGGAATCCTATAACACATTTCAAACTATATTACAGAGCTATAGCCATAAAAACAGGATAGTACTGGCACAAAACAAACATTTAGATCAATGGAACAAAATAAAAGACCCAAATATGGTTGCATGCAACTACAGTCACCTGATATTTGACAAAGGTGCCAAGAATGCCCCCTGGAGGAATGATGGCATCTTGAACAAACAGTGCTGGAAAAACTGGATCTCTACATGTAGAAGAATGAAATTAGTCTCATATTTATCACCCTGTACAAAAATAAGTGCCAAGTGGATCAAAGACCTCAACGTGAGACCTGAAATGTTGAAACTATTGGAAGAAAACACAGGCAGTATCCTACAAGATATAGGTCTAGGAAGGACTTTCTAAATTGGACTATATTTACTCAGGAATTAAAGACAACAATTGACAAATGGGCCCTCATTAAACTAAAAAGCTTCTGTACAGCAAAGGAAACAGCAAATGGAATGAAGAGGAAGCCCACAGAGAGGGAGAAAATCTTTACCAGCAACACATCTGACAGAGGATTAATACCCAGAAAATAAAGAGAACAAAAATAAATAAATAAAAAGAATCAAGAAGAGAAATGACCCAATTAAAAGATGAGCTATGGATCGCAGCAAAGAGTTCTCAAAAGGAGAAATACAAGTGGCTAAGAAATACCTTAAAATGTGACAAACATCTTTAGTAATTAGAGGATGCAAATTAAAACTACTTTAATATTTCATCTTACCCTAGTCAAAATGGCTAAGATCAAGAAAACAAATGGCTACAAATATTGGTGAGGATGTGGGGAAAGGGAACTCACAGTCACTGCTGGTGGGATTATAAACTGGTACAGCCACTATGGAAATCAGTGTGGAGAATTTAAAAGCTAAAACTAGATCTCCCAACCATATGATCCAGTTACATGAGTCCTCAGCATATGCATAAAGGACCATATATCCTACTACAGAGATGCTTAATCAGCTGTGTTTATTGATGCTCTTTTCACAATAGCTAGAAAATGGAAACCAACTAAATGTCCCTCAACTGATTAATGTATAAGGAAAATGTGGTACATTTACACAATGGAGCTCTATCAGCAGGAAAGAAAAAAGAATTCATGAAATTTGCAGGTAAATGGATGGAACTAGAAACTGTTATGCTAAGTGAGGGAGCCTAGGCTCAGAAAAAGAATCAATGTGCACTGTCTTTTGTTTGTGGATCCTAGCTCCAAATACTGAGATATGAGTATATACATTGATGTAACCACAGGAGCCAGAAAAGTGGAAAGGAACATGGGAGGAGAGGGGAAGGAGGAGCTTGAGAGAGGAGGATAGTAGGAGATAGGTATTATTAAAGGGGGAAGGAGGGCAATGGGAGGTACATTAACTGGACACAGAGGAAGGAGGTCTATACAGGGAGAGAGAGGAGAGAGAAAGAGACAGAGAGAAACAGAAAGAGAGGGACAGAGGAGACAGAGAGAATGAGATGGGGGAAGGGAGATAAGTAATGCTTAGGTGGTATGAAAGACTAAAGGGAAATGTAGTATTCAACAAGCCTACTGAAAAATACACAAAAAACATAAACCTGAGTGAATGTATGTAGCTGAAGGCTATATAACAAAAACTACAATGGCAGGAATTGGAAACTTCAAGTTGTTGGTCAGAGCAGTCCAAAAGACTCTCCAAATAATACATTGGCCACAGCCCTTGATAGCCTCCCAGAACTTTAAGGTAAGACCTTATTGCTGAAGACACAGGCATACTTCAGACACAGGACTTGGAGTCATGAGCTGGAATTGATCTGGAAGCCTCCTCCCTGAAGACCAACTCTCATAGAATAAGAATATACTGTGTATGCTGCCAAGTAAGAAAAGAAATCAATGATCCCACCCAGCTGTAGATTCTACAAACCACAATGGTCAGCCCAGCAACTATCCCTATTGGTGCAATAGTGGCAATTTTATCTTGGGGACAATCTCTAATTGGACTTAAGACCCCCTCAATGAGAGGGAACTTATGTGTGGTATTGTAAACATAGCCAAATACAGATGGCTGTAGAGGTCATAGATGCTAGAGAAAAATCTACCGTTGTCACATCCCTAGAAACAGCATAATTTCTAATGTTCTGTGGCTCAGAATAGTATCTATGATTGACAACAATTAATTGTATGTTTCAGAATAGTAGGGAAGATTTTTGAAGGTTCCCAGCACAAAAAAATGATAGTGTGAGGCGATGGATATGCCAATTATCTGGATATGATCCTTACATGTTGTATATGCATGTATTAAAAAAAAATCTCATGTACAACTCTTATGTATCAAA
>NW_008351173.1:14721-16334 GCF_000622305.1 Nannospalax galili
TCTTCTTTTTGTAACAGATGGATACTACTGCAAAGTTCCCAAACTAGTCAAAACACAGAGAATAAATGACTATGAGGTGTCAACCCTAAATGATACAGCTACAATTGAATCTCTACACCTAAGGCTCAGAGAATATCATAGAAGAGGGCTAGAAATAATGTGAGCCAGAGGGACAAGACACTTGCTGCTAGTTAATGCCTTCTAGACCTGACTGGGTCTATGAAGTGGGTCTCCACCAATGAAGTCTCCGTGTATGCTATCTAACAAAATCTGCATAGTGACCAAACCAGTTAACATGCCAAAGGTGGATAAGGGAAATGTCATGAGGCCTCACCTAAATATGATGAGCTACAGTCAACCGATGGATGCTGAGAAAGGGACAATCGGTGTTCTCTAGGGACTAGCCACCTGAGAGGTTATCTAACCCTAATTTGGCAGCCCCAAAAAACAGGCACACAAGAGCACCACTAAATGGATTCAGTGCTTTATACGTGTGTGTATAAATGTATTATTTATATGAACCAATAGTAATCAAAGAAGAGGACAAGAAATTGAGGAGTTGAAGGAATGGGAGGAGATGGAGAGGGACTGGGGTGTATGGAAATAGACATGTAATATAATAGACAGTGAATATGACCCAACTACATTAGAAGAACCCATGGAAATGTCACAATGAAACCACTTACTTATTCAATTAATATGCATCAATGAAAAAATAAAAAGAGCTCACCTCCCTCTGCTTCCCTGGGCTTGCACGACCCCCAGGCCTCACTCTGGGGTAAGTCCATCACACCCTCCATGCCTTGACTCCCCCAGCCTCATTCACCCTCCCATCTCCCCTCCTAACCTGGGTCCTGTCCCGTTCCTTGTCTTGGCTCCCCAGACAGCTGGGGAATCACCACTGTTTCCTTATCCTTTGCATCCAGACCAATCCAGTTCCTTCTTGGGTCTGCAGGAGCCCTTTGGATCTGGTCCTGTTCTCACCTCCCTCTGCTGCCCTGGGCTACACAACCCCTCAGTCTCTTTCCTGGACACCAGGGTTGACCTTTCTGCTTCCTGATCCTTTGCATCCAGACCAACCCAGTTCCTCAGTGAAGTCCCCAGGGGCTCTTGGAGCCACCTCCCACCCCCATCTCCCTTTGCATTTCTGGATGGCACGGCCACCAGCGGCCCTAGACCAGCATCTTTCCTGGGCCCTGCTCCCAGGCCAGGCCAATCCCCAAATTCCTGAGGCCAAAGTCTTTCCTGGAAGGATCCAGACCTTAGGAGAAAGCCTGAGAGCCTCTGATCCTCATCTGATTTGGGCCTCTGTGGGAACTCCAGAAAACAAAAGCAATCTGGTGACTCCAATATAAAATCAAAAGAGAGAAACAGAAGCTTAGACAAACCTCCTTTTCATGCCCAAAAAGTAAACCACAAAGACACATACAGTTTACAAAAAGAAGCAGACCTAAACTTGAAGGTTTGAGTCTCACACAAGAATCAGAAACTACAAAAGAAATTCACATGTCAAAATCACAGAGAAAAAATAATAACATGAAAACCCAAAATAACATATCCCCACCAAATACTAATAGTCCTCTAGAGGAGTACAATGAGAAACCCCTAGAGAT
>NW_008351173.1:16405-17179 GCF_000622305.1 Nannospalax galili
TACACAATCAAATAAACCAAAGAACTGAAGGAAGATAGGGATAAACTGCTAAATGAATTGAGAAAAGAGCTAGGAATATTGAAGACTACTCAGGCTGAAATGAAGAAGGAAGTGAAACACTCAATAAGCCAATTAGAAATGACAGGAGAAAGCCTCACCAATAGGATGAAGTGGAAAACAGAACATCAAGACTGGAAGATAAAGTAGATGAACTAGATCACTCAAGCAAAGATTATGAAAAATTTAAGAAATCACAAGAATGGAATATGCAGGAATTGAGTGATACCATAAAAAGACCAAAATTGAGAATCATAGGCATACAAGAAGGAGAAGAATCCCAAGACAATGGCATGGACCAGATCTTCAACAGAACGGCACATAATAGTAAAAACACTACACATACGAAACAAAGAGACAATTCTGAAAGCTACAAAAGAGAAACAAGTCAGGTCACATATAAAAGAAAACGCATTAGGATCACAGCTGACTTTTCATTGCAAACTATGAAAGCCAGAAGAGCCTGGACCAAAGTATTCCCAGTTCTAAATGACCACAGATGCCAACACAGATTACTTTACCAAGCCAAAATGTCTGTTATAGTTGAGGGGAAAGAAAAATCTTTCATGACATAAGTAGGCTGAAAGAACTCAAGTCCACAAAACTAGCCCTTCAGAGAGTTCTTGAAGCAACACAGAGAGCTGAAGAAGGAAATGACTATACTAAAGGGGTTACAGAAAGAAACTCAATGAAGCTATAACTGGAAATGCACATCTA
>NW_008351173.1:17971-19032 GCF_000622305.1 Nannospalax galili
GTTAGAGTTAGGGATAGGTTTAAGGTTACTTTTAGGATTAGGGTTAGGGTTAGGTTCTGGATTAGGGTTAGGTTTAGGGTTTGGATTAGGCGAGGGTGAGAGTTAGGGGTAGGGTTACGGTGAGGGTGTAGGTAGAGTTAGGGTGAGGGTTAGTGTAGGGTTAGGGATTGGAGAGTTAGGGTTAGCTTTAGTGTGAGGGTTAGGGTTAGTTTTAGTGTTAGTGTTAGAGTGAGGGATATGGTTAGGGTTAGGGTTAGGGTTAGGGTTTGCATTTGCGTTAGGGTTAGGGTTAGGGTTAGTGTGACCAGCCTACCAAAAGTCATTTATAGATTCAATGCAATGCCAATCAAAATCCCCATGACACTGTCACAGAATTAGAAAAAAACAATCCTAAGATTCATATGGAAGCACAAAAGTCCTTGGATAGCCAAAGCAACCCTGAGCACTAAGAGCAATGCCTGGGGGATTACTAGACCAGATTTCAAGCTGTATTACAGAGCTATAGTCATGAAAACAACATGGTACTAGCACAAAAACAGACCCATAGACCAATGGAACAAAATATGAGTAAATGCAATTTCTGCCACCTGATATTTGACAAAGGGGCCAAGAATATTCACTGAGCAATTGTACAATGCCTGTATTCCCAATACTAGGGTTGGTGACAGGCAGATTCTGGGGGCCCACCTGCCATCCAGTCTAGCCAAAACAGTGAGATACAGACCAATTAATGAGAAACCCTGTCTCAAAAATAAGGTGAAAAATGATCAAGGAAGACACTTGACATTGACTTCAGGCATCCACACATGCCTCATGGGTGTGTGCACCCACAGATAATGGCATACCATGCATACTCCACACACACAAAAAATGGGAAAAAATTTTAATAAGCATTTCTCCAAAAAGGATAGACAGACGTCTTATAGCTTTATGGAAATGTGCTTAGCCTCACTTATCATTAAGAAAGATAAACCACGTCTTTTGAAGGATGTTTTAGTGCCTTTTCATAGCCTCACCTCCCCACCCAAATCCATCCAAATTCTACGTACCTGTCCCTACAT
>NW_008351173.1:19866-20327 GCF_000622305.1 Nannospalax galili
TAACATCTTTTAAGATGTTTCATAGCCATCTTTACTTCTTCCTTCGAGAACTCTCTGTTGCGCTCCTTAGTCCATATGTTCTCCCTCATATGTGGATCCTAGAACCAGACTATGATAAATAAGTATGCAACCAGACATAACTACAGGAACTAGGATAATGGAAAGGAACCAGGGAGGTAAAGGAAAAGAAAGAACCTGAAAGAGAAGACCAGTAAGAAACTGGCATTAATAAGGGAGATATGGATAAAAGTTGGGTTAGTTTAAGGGAGGGGGGAGGGAAGGGTATACAAGGAAACTTGGGGATAAGGAGAAAGAAGGAGCTCAAGAAAGATAGGACCATAGGAGAAGGGTATTAGTAAGGAAGAAAGAGGGGAAATGGGGGCACCCTAATTGGGGAAACCATGATGGAGGGGTTAGAAAATGCGAGAGATAAATAATGCCTAGCTAGTTTTAAAAACCAG
>NW_008351173.1:20366-21834 GCF_000622305.1 Nannospalax galili
AAGAATGTAATATATGTCTAGGCAATGTTTATCTGAGAGTGTTTTTTCTTTTCCCAAGCTTTATCTACATGGCACATGGTAATTAAAATACCAGAGTGGTGGAACTAACATTCTTGGATGTTTAACCGCCATACTATGAGGCCTATACTAATTTGGACAGAGGGACATAAAGGACAGTTTTTGCTCCTTTCTCTCCTAGGTCAACTAATTCCACGGGACTATGAGCATCTCCCAAAATGACCTGAAACTGTGGAGGGTCACCTGTTCTCTTGATCAAGGAGGTCGAGGACCACAGGATGGACTTGAACCAGTATCCAGTCTACAAAGAGGAGGGTCAACACAGAGGAAACATTTCCTCCATGCTCCCAAGTGAAGCCAGCCATGGATGAGTAGGACCTATGACTTATCTTCACATATGCAGAACTGGTAAAAGAAAGCAGCCAGGGGCTCCTCCAAAGCCCATGTGACCCGGCAGAACTGGTAAAAGAAAGCAGCCAGGTGCTCCTCCAAAGCCCATGTGACCCCCGAGGAACAGATCCTCAAACGACCTTAGAGTAAAAATAAATTGGTTTATCTGGGCCAACTGTATGGCCTTAAACACCCAAAAGGAAAATATAACCAAAGATTAAGGGGTCCAATATAATTTTTTAAGAGTCCATATGTACAGCTAAAGGCTACATATCAAGCAACAATGCCAGATAGGAGATATCTTCTTTTGAGTTTTTGGCCAGAGTGGCCAAAGGGACTCCCAGATAGTAACCCAGCATAGAACTGGGAAAATGAACAGCAGACCCCAATCTTATCTAAAGGAATATTGACAACTGATTGCTGCCAGATGAGGAACAGCTGACCCTCCTAAAACAAAGACCTCTAGACAGGCTGACTAGATTAACAGGATGGACAAATAGTGGGGAATGGCTGGGGGTGCCGACAACACAGCTGACAGTAGCAGGGGGTAACAGAGTATAAGGGCTCTAGTGAGGGGAGGGAGGCTATGAGAGGGTGCCATCCAGGAAGTGGGTGTATAGTTGAATAAGATTGTTTGGAATGTTTTGTGTTATATACACACACATACAAAAAAAAAATCAACAAAAAATCAACCGCATCCACCATGTACCGGTCCCACTTCCGGAGGTCTGAGTCAGACATGTTCCCCACCCACAGCTCCAGCTTCCTTCACTGCGCCAGCCCCCGCACTCCAACTCCAACAATTTTTTTTAATGTATTATATTTGAGGAGGAAGCATAAAAATTTATATGATGTTAATTAGTAGAGGTGATAAACATTACCATTGAAATCTACCCGATGACTTTATAGACATACACAGGCACCAAGGATTCCAAGTGCAACCAATTATGACTAGTAACAATCAGATACATACAGATTAGAGATGCATGTGCCAACATCTCAGTCTTAGTAGCAAAAACAATGTCTTTCTGTAAGAAACAGTATATTTTAAAATGAAATG
>NW_008351173.1:21932-22286 GCF_000622305.1 Nannospalax galili
TAATTAGTAGAGGTGATAAACATTACCATTGAAATCTACCTGATGACTTTATATCCATGCTCAGAGACCAAGGAGCTCAGAAAGCAACCGACTGTGACTAATAATAATCAGATATGTAGAGATCAGAAATGCATGTGCAAACATCTTAGTGGCAATTGCATTAAAAATGAATGTTTCTGTATGACACTGTGTATTTTAATAATGAAATGGAGATCTTTTTAAGGTTAAAACCTGATTTAATTTTATGTTTTATAGGGTTTATATTGAGTACAATATTGTATAACTCTATTAATTCAACTGTAAACCTAAAAATTTACAGCCAATTTTGAAAGAGATGCATCTTAGCTCTGGAAA
>NW_008351173.1:22546-23911 GCF_000622305.1 Nannospalax galili
CTCCTGCTCTCTGCCTGACTTACCTGGAAAGTGCCACCAAGCACGGATGCCTGACCTTATTTGGAACATGACCTTTGACATAGTTACCTGGAGTAAAAACTATCCCCAGGTTTTTTCTATATGATAATTAGGCATTGCCCCATAGTCGGATGATAGGATCCCTCTACTACATGTAAATAAGTATACTATGAGCACCTATCAGCTGAAGCATTCATTGGCTGCTGTCTCCACACTATATTTTCCCTGACCCCCCACTAAATAAACAGAGCTGTTTCACTGAGTCTGGAGCTGTATCACTGAATCGGCCTCCCCAGAAGGGCTTTTTTCTGTCAGTGTTCACCGGCTGTCCTGCCCCCGTTCGACGCTTCTGCTCCGTTTGTTCTTGTGGATCGGTGGCCAACGACCCACGAGGGGAGGGAGAGACCCCACATTAATTAACGTTAGAAAATAAAAAAAAAATTGAGAAAACCAAAGCTAAGCCATGTCCATTGGTCAACCTACTGTGCATAAGGAACAGGCCTTGAGTTTCTCACTCTAACAATGGAGGAAAAGGTGTAAAAGGAAGATGATGTTGAACCAAAGGCATCCAAAGACCCTTAGCTTTACTCACTATGTAGGAAAACCAAGTGGAATTCAGGTTTGCAAACTTCACACTTAGTTCAGTCCAAACACAGTTTGAACAAATCATGTTTCTCTTCCTAAAATAAAGGACTTATATAAGTGCTATATTCCTTACAAACAAGCACCAAGTTGAGAATTTTGTTTTAATCATCTTTTTAAGAGAAATCCTAAATAGGTTGATTAAAGTTCATAATGCAAGCAGACAAGAGAATTCAGATCTTGTATTTCCAACCTCAGTGCTATTTAAAATCCGATTTCTATGATTTCTCTAACTAAACTGGGCAATATTGCCAAGATATATAAAATTGAGTTTAGAACAATAAAGTATTAAGCTGTATAAAGTATCTGGTGTCTGGGGCTGGAGAGATGGCTCAGCAGTTAAGAACACTGACTGCTCTTGCAGAAGACCCAGGTTCAAATCCCAGCACCCACATGGCAGCTAACAATTGCCTGTAACTCCAGTTCCAGGGGAATTTGATGCCCTCTTCTGACCTTCCTGAGCATGGCATGATATGGGTGCACTTACTCTCTTATATGCACATAAAAATAAAAAATTAGAGTGCTGGAGAGATGGCTCAGCAGTTAAGAACACTGACTGCTCTTGCAGAAGACCCAGGTTCAAATCCCAGCACCCACATGGCAGCTAAGAACTGTCCGTAACTACAGTTCCAGGGGATCCAACAGCCTCTTCTGTCCTCCACAGGCATTGCACAACACGGGTGCACTTACCTACATGCAGGCAAT
>NW_008351173.1:24218-36794 GCF_000622305.1 Nannospalax galili
ATGTAGGGACAGGTACGTAGAATTTGGATGGATTTGGGTGGGGAGGTGAGGCTATGAAAAGGCGCTAAAACATCCTTCAAAAGACGTGGTTTATCTTTCTTAATGATAAGTGAGGCTAAGCATATTTCCATAAAGCTATAAGATGTCTGTCTGTCCTTTTTGGAGAAATGCTTATTAAAATTTTTCCCCATTTTTTGTGTGTGTGGTGTATGCATGGTACGCCATTATCTGTGGGTACACACACCCATGAGGCATGTGTGGATGCCTGAAGTCAATGTCAAGTGTCTTCCTTGATCATTTTTCACCTTATTTTTGAGACAGGGTTTCTCATTAATTGGTCTGTATCTCACTGTTTTGGCTAGACTGGATGGCAGGTGGGCCCCCAGAATCTGCCTGTCACCAACCCTAATATTGGGAATACAGGCATTGTACAATCGCTCTGGTCCTTTGTTTGCCCAGCAAACACTTTACCCACTGAGCCATCTCCTCAGCCCATATTTTCTGTTTTAATTGGGTTATTTATGTATATGTTTATTACTATTGAGTTACAGGAGTTCTTTGTATATTTTGGATATTAGCCTGCTGTCAGATACATGACTTGTGAATAATTTGCATCATTCCATAACTTGCCTTTTCATTCCATCAGCTGTTTTTGCTGCTGTTCAGAAGCCTTATTAAAGGTTTGCTGCAGCCCCAGTTATCTGTTTCCAATTCGGTTGCCTGTATTTTTCTTATAGATGCAAGAAATTGCCACAGCCAAAAATCAGGAAGCCTTCTCCCTGTGTTTTGTTCAAGGAGTTTTACTGTTTCTAGCCTAATTCTACATCTTTGAACCATTTTTAATTGCCTTTCGCATATAATGTAAGACACAGACTCGGTTTCATTCTCTTGCATGTGGTGTTCGGCTTTCCCAACACTGACTGTTGAGAAGACTGTTCTTTCCCCAGAGTGTGCCCTTGACATCCTTGTTGAAGATTATGATCCCAATACCATGACAGACATCATATGAAGCTGTAGTTTTTAATGGAGGCAGTCTACTCTCTGAGATTTTTTTTTCCTTCACCAGCATACAGTAAAGTACATTTTCTTGTAACAACTAAACTTGTGCTGATTCTCAGTCCTGAATAAGAGTGGCACTTTGAGGACATTATTTTTTAAATTCTTTTAATAATAGCAAATTTGAAAGGGAGCTAATTCGAATGAGAAACTGGGTGATGTTAAAAATGGCTTTTGTATTCTATTAGCACAATTTCTTGTTAAATGCGGTCCTTGAATTTTTTGGATATGGGCAGCTTTGTTTTCTCTGTGTCCTGCCCTGTCTTATTCCTCTTCCTCTTCTTTTTTCTTTGGCATTTGTACATGTCCAGTTGGCCAGTTTGCAAGTAAGTTGCACATAAGGGTAATTAACACTAGTTTCTATAATGCAACCCTCCCAAATCCGAAGCTTAACACCATAAAAATTTATTGTGTGCTTATGCAAAGTTTAATAAACTGTGACTAACTCCTCTCCTTTGATCCGCAGTGAATCCAGGGACATGATCTTTCCATGAAGTAGTTAGACCATCTGGAGCATGCATTGATAGAAAGAAAAGAGAGTAGAGAGCATGAGGCATCATACAAGTAGCTCTATGTTCAACCTGGGTGTGAAATACATCATTTTTTCCATATCTTATTGGTCATAATTCAGTTGCATAGTCTGATCCAAACTGTGTGGGAGCCTTGGAAATGTAGCTTCCTTTGTGTCTAATTTATTTTAATTTTTAAATTTTATTTAATATTTTTATGTTATGTGTATGGGTGTATTGCCTGCATGTATGTAAGTGCACTTGTGCTGTGCAACGCCCACTGAGGTCAGAAGAAGGCATCAGGTTCCCATGAAACTGGAGTTATTCACAGTTGTTAGCCACCATGTGGATGCTGGGAATCAAACCCAGGTCCTCTGTAAGAGCAGCCAGTGTTTGTAACTGCTGAGCCATCTCTCCAGCCCGCTTTGTGTCTATTTTAAAGAAGAGAAGTGGGGTTGAGGCCTCGGCTCAGTCAGCAAAGTGTTATGCCAAGGACCTGCATTCAGATCCCCACCACCCACATGAAGGCTGGACATGACAGTGCACACCTGAGTCCTAGAGCTAAGGAACAGACACCAAAGGAGCTGTGGAGCTCTCTAGCCAGTTGGTCTTACTGAAATGGTAAGCTCCAAGTCCAATAACAGACCCTGTCTCCAAAAAAATAATAACAGAAGTTGGAGAGCAATAGAGGGCAATACCCAGCATCAACCTCTGTTCTCCACATATATGCATATACACATGGGCACATATATACACATGGGTGCATGCACGCACGCACACACACACACACGTGAACATGTACACATGAATATACCTGAGAGAGAGAGAGAGAGAGTTTAGCTCCTAACTGACAGAACATTTACATTTCAAAATGAACCAAACCTAATGTTCCCACTATGAGAGCATTTTTATTTGTTTTCAGTCATTGCAGAGCTAGAAATTGTACAACAAATTGGATTATGTAATACAAATCTATACTTGCTGGCTAAAACAGCAAGAATTGGTGTATGGAAACATAAATACACATACATATATGCACAGTCTCTCTCTCTCTCTCTCATACACACACACACACACACACACACACATCAATCACATCTATGCTAATAGCATAGGTGATTTGGATCTATCAATAATTGATCCGTATAATAAACTTGGCTTTGTCAGATACCGTGATAAGTGAATTACTTCAAAGAATTAGCTCAATTTATCTTCACAATATTACATAAAGTTTCCATTAATTATTATTCTCATTTTACAGATGCAAGAACTAAATCACCAAAATAATTCGTTTAAAGTTATTCAACAAAGTGGCAGAGCCAGGACTGTTGTCTGAACGCACCTGGCTCTAGCGCTGTGCTATTAGCTCTACATTGTACTGACCCTGTGTTTCAAAAGATGATCAAAATCTGGACAAAGAAAATTCTGATAGAACAAGAGATGCGGCTAACTTTTTGATCTTCTTTCTTGGTGGTTCTAAGCTGGTTCTCTGCTCTGCAGCCCGCGGCTCCACTCTGTGCTCTTCCAACAATTTTGCTACACGTGGCCCAGACTGATATTACATTGCAACTAACTTCATGCTATGCAACAGAATGACAGTTACCACTGCTTCCCTGCCTCAAAGGTTACTTCATTTTCCAGTTTGGACTATGAAGTGGTCCTAACATGGCTATAAAACACAGACTGTTATACTGTGTACAGGCCACATTTGATTATACTTGATGTACTGCTATGTGCTATTGTTAAACATTATAGCTTGTTTTACTAGAGGGAAAACTCAAAAAGAAAGCGTGAATTTCCTTAGGATTCATCGCAATGTCAGCCAGCAAAAGTACCTGAAAAAAATCATGTCAATTGAGGGGTGCAGCCTAACAGCATGTGTAACCCTGTTGCACCTCCATTTCTCAGCAATACCTCTGTGATCCAGCTGTGGCTAGAAGAGGCCCATAGGCCTGTCCAGATCTGTGATATTACTGGGCAGTGGTCTTCACGGGTTCACTATCAAAAAGCTTCCATTTTTTTCTGCAAAATTAAAGTCATTGAATAGACACAAGAGTAAGTATGGTCACATACCCACTAGCTAATCTTTCAAAACACGTGACTAAAACTGAGCTTCCATTTTAAAAAATAAGCAAAATTAAAACTATCAACAGCTACATTTTAAAGTGACAAAAAAATCATTATCATAAAATGACTGCTCATGCAACCAAGAGCTGAAAGGTGCATCTGACCCAAGTCATTAATCAGTTGACACACTTTAAAGAGAAGCTTCCTGATACAAATTGCTAGTCATTTATTCAAATCAAGTAAACATTGTCTTCATGGTCCACTGAGAAATTTCAGAAAGATTTATTGAGGAATTGAGTTGATTGAATTCCTTGGAGAAAATTCATAATTAAGGATTTTTTCATGATGTTAGACTGGCTCTGTAGTCTCCGCACTGCGTTCGCTTGTCTTTGGGATGACTCAGATTCCATCTATAGGGAAAGGCAAATGGTCTGAGGTTGACTCCACTGTCTCATGGGTCAGTTGGTCCAAGATAATACCATTCAAAAGGCAATATCCTAAAACTCATCTATACTTTCTCCTAAATGAAAAGATTGTCTTATTTCCTGGTTTATCAAATAGATACTTACTTTGAATAATCCAAAGCCAAAACTTAGATGGATCTCATCAATAATGATGGCACCTTATAGCAAGACTTCCACTTCAACTTTATTTTATACCTATTATTACTACCACAAGAAAGAGGGAAAGAGAAAGGATGCTCACAGGACCTGCCACAAATGGTCTCTTACCACACAGTAGGAAAGGCTCAAAACAACCTCAAATGAGATTCCTAGAAACTTACAAACTACAGTGAGGAGCCACATTGTCATCAGTCAAGATGTAATAATAGCTAGAGACTAGAAAAATCATTGCCAATTTAGGGAAAATTTAGACCAGATTACATCTACCTGTGACAAAACCTTTAATAAATCCAGGTAATAGTTCTTCAAAGCACACTCTTTAAGTTCAAGTAACAGCTGTATTTTATTCCTTCAAATTAACTGTTGAAAAATACCAGAAATACTGCCATGTACTTCTTCAAAAGTATTTGGATTTGAATTTACAAACTAGCTTCAAATATGCATGTATGTATTTGCTAAATGACCATGGTATGCCCATCAAATTGCCTTCTAAATAATAATGTTTATGCCCATAGATTAGTGCTGCTATCAGCTTTGATCAGAAAATCTTCTTTGGCAGTGGGCAATGGTTAGTGCAGAGATTTTCAACTGCTCAAAGTGTAAGTGACTATGGCGTGATCAGCCCTAAGTGGGATGTCTGGATCACTTCCTTCAAGGCTCAGGGAACGTTGTGGGAAAGCGGCAAGTGTGTAAGGGCCAGCGGAATAGAAGAAATGTTGGACAGTGCTGTCTCCCAGGCATGGCACGACTGCTGCACTTTTGAATTAACAGTAGCTGTGACTACATGCACACGATGGAGCCCACCCTGCCATGCGGAGGGAGGCTCATGCAGTCCCACCTCTTCTTGAGGATCTATAGTTTGTGGTTGCTGAAGAAGCGAGTGGTCAGTGATGGGAGTTTCTTCAGTGATGGACTCACTGGTAAGGTAACCATGCTCCTTAAACAATTCTAATGAAACTCACTGGGGCACCAATAAAAAGGAATGAAAAACAAAAAACCTGCATATCACCACACAGAAAGCACCTTCCTCTTATCTGTGTCCTCCAGATGTCTACAGAATCCCCTGACCTCTTGAAACAAAGGCCACCCTAGGTATGGAAGAAGTGTCCTTCCTATCAAAGAAATGGTGACATACCTGGATGACAAGGTATCTTAACCCACATTTCATTCCTGTTGTAATTTAATATTCTCAAGTAAGAAATGATGGCTTGGGGGCTGCCTACTTGGTAGAGTGCAATGCATTGTAGACCATCCTTGGCGTTCACTGGGGCTCCTTGATTTCCCATCAGGGCTCCCAGGTTTGGGGGCTGGCAACCAAAAATATTCTGCCTAATTCTTCAAATATGTGTGAAAGCTTTGTCAGAGCCACAGGGCCCGGGCAAAGCAGCACTAGGATTTAGGGCATCCTATAATCTCAAGACGTTCTCTGTCTCTCAAGTGCCACAAAATAAGATGCCACACATCCAGTGTGGCTGGAGTCTTTGATCTAAGGCTCCAGTTTACTTATGGATTAAAAGGCCTAAGATAGAATAGAAATAGTCTCACATCTTTCATTATAACAGAGCCCAAACCACCAGTTACACAGAAGGTAGCCAAAACACTGACTTCTGAGCCAGAATGTCCTTCTAGCTAGCAACAGTCCTTAAACAGCATCTTCTTCGTAACTATAAGATCTTAGTGAAAAGCAAGGCAATCTGTCATGGACTGGACTAGGGGAAGAGAGGGAGGAAAGGAGAGGGTGGCCCTGCTAGTGGGTGGAGAAGCCCTAACTAAACCAAGTACCTCACCTTCCCACTCCCTTCCCACAACCCTCCCACTCACCCCCTCCCAGCTCACTCCCTCCCCCAACTCACTCCCCTCCTGCTTGCTCTCCTTCCACTCAAGGCTCCACTCACTCTAGCACGACATCTTCACTTGCTGTGCCACAGATGCTTCCTATCAGGTTCCTAAACCCCACAAACCCTAGCCGGCGCAGTCCTCATTTTACCTGATGTCGCCACAGTGGTCACAGTGTTCTCCTTGTTTCCTCTCTGCCCTGGTCCCCGTTCTACGTTCCTTTTGTCACTGATTATTTCTGCTCATTCGCCTTGGACAAGTCTTCCTTCTTGATGGCACCTTTAAAAGTCGTAGTGCTGTGGGATATAATATAGGCTTTTTCTCAGCTCATCTTGACTTCCCTAGAGCTTCAACCATCATCACGGTGGGTGGCCAAGGTGTGTGTTTAGCATGGATCTCCCCTGTCAGATACTTGCTCTCTCATCTCAGGCTCACATTGAACTCACTGTATCCAAGGATGGTCTCGAACTTGTAATCTTCTTGCTTTAGCCTTCCCCAGTGCTAGAATTATAGGCTTGTAACCATCCCACCCAGTTCTGATTTTTACATTGTTGTTTGCTCTAAGGAAATTGTGTCACCATCGGCGAGGGAATTTTGCCACAGGCCTGGGTATTATCCATGGTTTTCCCTCTGAAGCATCCCCTGGATTTCTTGTTTCTCTCCAATCTACCCCTGAGAAGGCTCCTCGCCACTCCCGCAACTTCTGCTCTCACCCGCCACGTCTCCTCCCTCACAGCAGCCACAGTGGCTTCTCAGAATCCCGAACCTTCCTTTCTGTGGCTTTGCGGTGCTCTTAGGGCAAAGCAAACTCTAATAGTAGACTGTCAAACCCCACCTCTGCCTTTTGCAGGATGCTGCGGCTGGGCTGCCAATCCTAACCTCTCAGCAAGGAAACCATAATCTTTAGGCTCTTCAAAGTGCGACTTCCTTCTCTCCGTTCCTACTTTGCCTTGTACTCTTATCCGGCCCAGCCTTCTCACCTCCTCCCAGCACCCTGTGCGTCTCCCCTCCTTCTGACCTCAGTTCAAGTGTAATTTCCTGTTTCCCGGACTCTCGGGACTCAGTTTCTCATGGTAACGTGTACACTTCCTTCAGCTATAACTGAACAATTACTTCTTTGTGTGTTTAATAGAACGCTTGTCAATCACGGAGCAGTCTGGAGTGTGGGTTCTGGATTCAGACTGCGCAGACTCGGATCCTGGCTCGGCCATCCTGACTGCTTTCATACCTTCTTCCACCAGGGTGGCTTAATAATAACAGCATCTATCTCTAGGGCCTTAGATTACATAGCAAGAGGGCCATGCTGACAGTGAGCACTGTGCAAATATTCGCAAGGAACCTTTAAGTAGGTGCTAAATACTTGATTGCTTAAACACTGGATGTTTTCTTATAAAATGGGGATAATATTTATCTTGCCAATTGCTCAGTTTAAGATTAAATCAGCCACTGGGTGTGAAAAGGCGTTTAGCTTGTGTTAGGCTCCACAAATGTGGAGGCCCGCCATTGCTATTTATACTTCTCAGCCTTAAGCCTTACCTGGTTCGATCAAAAAATTTCACTAGTCTTAATTTTTCTTAGCGAAAGTTGTATTATATGTTCAAAAGTTTTCCCAGAGGTAGTTGGATCTCTGTGAGTTCAAGGCCAGCCTGGTCCACATAGTGAGTTCCAGGACAGCTGGGGCTACAGGGAGATCCTGTCTCAAAAAAACTGAGGAAAAAAAAGTTTTCCCAGACAGTAAACTCTGTGCCACAGCGAAACAAATAGGAAGCACGCAGGAGCGGGCTGAGAAAGCAGGAACAGGGAACCTTCTTTGGGCGCTCCTTGTCCTATATAAGGACAGCTTCCCAGGGCCTGGGGCTGACAGGCTGCTGCTTGAGCCCCTGGGACAAATAGGGACCTTTAGTAAATGAGTTTTCCCTCCGGAGAACTGGTACTATTTAAAGCCCTGCAACAGCTGAATGCTAATGTACAGCAACAGCAGGTGCACTGAGAGTAGGCAGTGATGTGTGAGAACAGCTTCTAATTAATCAAACTACTCCCCGCCCTGCCCGCAGTCGATGAATTTTCTCTAATTTAGTTCCAAACCACATGGGAGAATACATTCCTCCTGTATTAATAGAGTTCTACTATCTTATTGGAAGACATTTTAGGGCCATTGAACCCAAAAGCCTATTCTGTACACATTAGTCCTGCCTTTCTTTTGCATAGCCAAGCCACTGGATCCAAACATTCCCATACAGGAGTATCTTAACATAGGGTGGGAATGCCCCAGGCTGTGTCCAATGTGGAGACCGCTGCTGGTTGGTCTGCCTAATGGGACGCTAGATCAAGGGGAAAGAGTCTACAGCAGAGCCAAAGTTTGTTATTAGAACTGAAAAACAAAGACTACAATTTTAAAGAGGAAGAAACAGTAGAGCAAAGCACAAGTGAGATTGTACAAGACCAAGTCCTCCCACTACAATGAGCAAAATTCTCTTGGGTGCCCATAGGTTCCAGGTGGAATCACAAGCCAGAGTAAAGTCTTCATGGAAACAAGAAATCTCAGTAAGAACAACTCAGTGAGAACATAACAGGACAGTAAACTATTACCGAAGATGCTGAATGGCATTCTGAATTGAAATCTACAAGCCTTTGTTTCCGGTTCTGACCCTACCAAGTGAACCAGCTGCTTAGGGACTTAATCAAAATGGAGTGGTTTCGTAGTTGTTAAAGCACTCCCAAAGTCATAGGCATCCGTTGAGATAGAGGTCAATATGCTTTGTTAAAGCAGGTGGACTCAGAACTGTCACACCGCCACCCTTGGGCCTTGGGAGTTGCCATAATAGCCAGAATAAGACACTAAAGGATTGTCAGGAGTGCTTACTCCAATCTGAAATGGCAAAGAAGCCTCCCAGTAGAATGCCACTGTCTTCATGCAAAACTACTTTTGATCTCAGTAGAACTGTACATTTAAGAACTCCAAATGAAGCCCTTGCTTTGGTCTTAAATCCAATGTTGTATTTTTGCTAAAGCCATGCCTCTCAGCTGCTCCCAGCATAAGACCGAGCAATGCAGGGATACTGCAGCCCACTGATTTCTGAGAGACAATGGCCTCATTTGACAGCCAACTGTGACTGGAGGTCTCCAGGCACCTTACTGACCTTCCTTAGATTGTACAGAAATCTTGAGTGTTTCCACCTAACTTTCCTTCCTCATGACCTGCATCTCAAACTGATGACTCCCTCAAAGGCTTCTCCCCCAAACAGTGCTCTTGTACTACTCAGCCCATCTCGGTGCTTTCTCTGGGATATCCTGGACTTGCACATCTTATGGGTCATCTCACAACTATGCTCTTGTACTACTCAGCCCATCTCAGTGCTTTCTCTGGGATAGCCTGGACTTGCACAGCTTATGGGTCATCTCACAACTAGCAAAATGAATCAGTTCACTCTTCCCCATTCATTGAGGGCCATCAATCAACCTCTGTAATAGCTTAGAAAAGAATCCAGGTAGGGATTTGTATCTAGAGGTGGTTGGCAATAGGCTTCCATTTTTGGAATGTTTATTTTCTGATTTGCATTAATGCTTTAGAGATTTCTAGGACTAGAGCTCAAACAGAATCGGCGACTAGAAGGGTGGGTCAGGCACGAAAAGACATGACCAGCAGACCAGACTGAAGGAGCAAACAGAAGCCAGATTAGAATGGCGCCTCTGATCACCCAGTTGTGACCCAAACACCAGTGGATTGGTATTGTCCTTTGAAATTTCCCTTCCAAGCTGTATCAGTAGTTCACTGCCCCAGTGCTGAGTGTGGAGAACGTGCTGTTGCTTAAAACCATTAATCTTCACGCATTGTTCAGGGAGGGGGTATGTACAACAGTGCAGTCACAATGGCAAACAGTTGCATAGTTCCTCAAAAAGCTAAACATATAATTAGTGTATGATCCAGCAATCCCACTCCCAGGTATATACCCAAAGAAATTAAAAGCAGGAACTTAATATTTGTGCCTTTTGTTCATGGCAGAATTATTTGCAATATAGCCGGAAGGGGGAAACAACCTAAGTACCCATTGACAAATGAATGGGTAAACAAAATTCATACCAATACAATGGTTATTGTTCAACCACTAAAAAGAAGGAAGTCCCGATGCACACTATAACAGGGAAGTATCTTGAAAACATGCTAAATTAAAGAAGCTTGTCACAGAAGGACATGCTATAGACGTTTTCACAAGATACATAGAATATGCAAATTCATAGATGGACAGTATATTAGAGGTTATCAGGAACCGGGCAAAAGAGAGTCATTGTTTAATGGTTCAGAGTTTCTGTTTGGGTTAATTAAAAAATCTGAAACTAGATAGCAGTGCTGATTGCACAAGAAATTGGTCAAAATGGAAGATTTTGTTGCATACCCTTTATGATTTCAAAACTTAACATATTGTTCCAAAAATCATTCATTTGTACTAGTTAGTTATCCGGTTGGTTAGTTGTGGAGCTTCATTATGTTGCCCAGTCTTGTCTCAAATTTCTGCATTTAAACAATTCTCCTATTTCATCCTCCCACGTTGTTGGGACTACCGGCCCAGCTTGTACTTCTTGAATGGCGAAATGTACAGTGCGTGAATTAAATCTCAGTAAGGCTGTTCTCCGAAAGCAAAGGACTCTAGCAGCTATGGGCACATGAACTTGCTGTGGGATCCAGCAAGAAGGTCAAGGAAGAAGATGGCTACTTCCCTGTCTACTGACAAAGTGAAGAAAGCTCAAGGCAGGGTGGAGTTTCCTGAACCAGGTAGGACACTGAGGGGCACATGTAAAGATGGCTTGGAGATGAAGGACAGAAAAGCACAGGCAGCACCAAGGAGAATGGGAAGCAGGTAACATCGCGGAGCAGCCTGTGTTGCTTTGTGGACTGATCCTCAAATGAATTTCTTCTACCATTACCCTGCACCCTAAGGGCTCCTCAAGATAGAAGATGTGGGTGCAGCCTGGACAAGGCACAGAGAACAAATGATTCTGATTTCTAGTATGAGAGTGCTCGAGCTACCTCACCTTAACTGTGCATGCCGATATGGTCATAATCATTCCTTCTATCATTTATACCATTGTGTGGTCAGTACAGGGACATGTGGCATTTAAATAATGTGAGGAGTTGCTATAATTATTTAGCTAGCCTACTCGCAGGAACTTGATAGTGAGACACCACATACATGAGCTGTAGAACGAACAAAGAGAAATCGATCTGGTTCTGACCTCAGAGCTTCATCTCTACTGTCTGGCTTTCATAGTGCTGACACAGGCTACGAGAAGAGAAAAGTAACCCTCAACTTTATCCAGCTTTGAACCCTCTAAAATAATGACCGGTCTGACAAGATATGCCCGCCGGTACAATAAATGGTATGGGAGTAACCAATGCCTTTCTGATTAGATTTAAAACCCACTTCACAAGGTGGAGTCCATTATCTGGTTACTGTCATCAGGACCAAGAACCTGTGGTCAGACAGGTCCTAGGCCATACAACTATAATTCTGCTAAATGGACATAGTATTAAACTGACACCTAATCACTCATTTTTATACCCGTAGATCAGTGCATCTCTCAGATCTCACCAGAAAAGCTGCTTCTTGCAACAGGTGTCAATTAGCAGAGACCCACAACTGGTCTATATAAGAGATTGTGGAGCGTTCGACCCTAAATGGGGCATCTACATCACACCCTATCCTCCCAGGGCTCAGACATCATTGTGGAAGAGGGAGTGGACAGACGGAGCCAGAGGTGGTAGATGAATACAGAGAAACTGCTTTCCAGACCCAACAGAGCAGTTGCACACAAGAGCTCATAATGCTGTAACAACATGCACAGACCTGTGTAAGCCCAAGTCAGACAAAAAAACCGACATGGATGGGGAGGTGGGCAAGACACCCCAGCCCTAGCTGAGAAGCTATTGCTGATTGACCCTAAATGGGGCATCTACATCACACCCTATCCTCCCAAGGCTCAGACATCATTGTGGAAGAGGGAGTGGAAAGACGGAAAGAGCCAGAGGTGGTAGATGAGTACAGAGAAACTGCTTTCCAGACCCAACAGAGCAGTTGCACACATGAGCTCATAATGCTGTAACAACATGCACAGACCTGTGTAAACCCAAGTCAGATAAAAAAACCGACACAGATGGGGAGGTGGGCAAGACACCCCAGCCCTAGCTGAGAAGCTATTGCTGATTGATAGCTGCTGGTCAGGGAAGGCGGGGAGCTCATCTTCTTTAAGGGTGTGACGCTGAGTAGGTTGACCAGGTTCTAGGGGATAGAAAACCCCACCCAAGGGCATTAGGGGATCACAAATAGCCTCAATCGGCTATTAAAAATAATAGAGGAAATGAAATGGGGTTAGTAAGATTGGAATGTGGATAGGAGAGGGAATCTGGACATGATCAGAATAAATTGTAGGAAATTCTCAAAGAATCAATATAAATAGTTTAAAAATAAAGAAAGACAATTTTTCCCAAT
>NW_008351173.1:36926-38354 GCF_000622305.1 Nannospalax galili
CATATACAACCCAAAGTTAAAAACATTTTTAAACTGTGTAAATTCCAGCTGATTTGTAGTAACTGAAAACAATGTTTTAGTATGCCTCCTATTTATTGTGATGTTTGACTTGCCTACAAACTGTCACTCACATTTCAGCACGTTTTGTTTGTGTGAGCATTCAAAACAATGACATAAGAAAATGAATTAATCCCACTTTTTTCTTCTTTTTCTCCTTCAATGTAAAATTCTTCAAATTATACTTTTATTGTGCATATTTAGAGGTGCGAGTCACAAGTCAGCATGCATAGCGACATGTTTTCTGTTTAAATCCTGCCAAGATGTAGTGGACATACCAGATACCCCACAGGGAGGTCCCAAGCCACAATACACAGTGGAGATGAAAGATGTTTGCAGAGAGGTTGACGGGCTGACCCCTCTTTTCTCTCTGAAAGGCCTATTGATTTGCCTGGCGCTCTCCAAGAGGGACTAATACTTGCTAGGGGAAGGCTCTTTATTATTATTAATTTATTTGACAATTTCATGACTGTATACAATCTATAATGACTGTCTCACCCCACCTTCTCTGGAATCTTCTGTTCACCCTCTCTCTTCCCCACAAATGCCTTTCTCAAACTTCTATTTGCTTTGTTTTTCAACCCACTGAATTTCACCAGGGCCACCTGTGTGACTGGGAGTTTGGAGCTATGCATTGGAGCCTGGTGAGCTCAGCTGTGGATGTCCAACCACTAGACTCAATCAGTAACCAGCAGTTCAATAGTAAGGGATAAGGCCCCATGAGCTCTTCCACCATCCAGGACTGATAGTGACAGGTTTCTGCAGGCTCAAGGCAAGTAGCAGCAGCTGCTATGAATTCTGATTGAAGTAGTTGTGTCATGCACAGAGGGTGGCATTCCGTAACCCCTCACCCTATATTCCAACTCGTGTTTTTCATACTCCCTCTTATGAAATGCTCCCTGTCACTAAGAGGGAGTGGTGTAAATACCTTATTCAGGGCTGGGCCATCCCTCAACTGTCACTTAGTCTCAGCATCTTGGGCAGCAGTAAGTCTCTGCATTCACTCACCCTGTTCACTGCAAAGAAAGGCTTCTTTGATCAAGGCTGAGTGTACCATTTGTCAAGTGGTACACTTGTCACGTGGAGTGGCTGAGGCATGTATTCCTAAATTTTCCATTCCCTGTGTAAAAGTGATGAATAACATTGCAGCTTACAGTGGTTTGATGATAAATATCCCCATGACCTCATGGTTTGAACACTTGGTCCCTGGATGGTGGCATGGTTGGGGGTAGGGAGCTAAGGAAACTTTAGGAGGTGGACCCTTCACGAAGGAACTACATCACTGAGGGAGGGCTTTGAGAGTTTATAACTTCACCCCACTTCTAGGGCTCTCTCTCTCTCTCTCTCTCTCTCTCTCTCTCTCTCTCTCTC
>NW_008351174.1:0-270 GCF_000622305.1 Nannospalax galili
AAGATCTTTCAAAATCATACTGTAAGGTTCATGACATTAGGCAGTGGAGAATGTCCCTTCCAAGTTAAGTCTGTCCTCTATCCAGGCCTCCTAAAGGAGTTAGAATTGAATTATTTTAAACTAGCTCATCAAACATAATTATGAAACGTTTTTTTTCTAAATATCCTCTTTGGGGGGCTGGAGAGAGGGCTCAGCAGTTAAGAGCCCTGACTGCTCTTACAGAGGACCTGGATTTGATTCCCAGCACCCACATGGTGGCTACAAACCATC
>NW_008351175.1:0-11739 GCF_000622305.1 Nannospalax galili
ACTAGAAACCACACATAGTTCTTACACAATATAAATTGATAGACTAGTTTGGAAAACCTTTGGCATTTTATTATAAAGTTATTATATACCGAATAAAGTTAATCTAATCCTGTATGTGCTGTATAACTTCAGTTGTCAACTTGACACACTTGTGGAATTTCTTTTATGGAATTGACCTGTGGGCAGGTATGTGGGGAATTTTCTTTATTGTTTAGAGATGTAGGAGGACACAGTCCACAGTGGGCAGTGCCACCCCTGGGCAGGTGGTCCTGGACTGTACAAGAAATCAGTCTGAGCACAGGCCAGAGGAGCCAGCCAGGAAGCAGAATTCCTCTGTGGTCCGTGCTTTAGTTCTTGTCCACAGATCCGTGTCCAGAGTCCCTGCCCTGGCAGGGACTGTGATTGAGACGTGTAAGCAAGATAAAACCTTTCTGCCCCAAATTGGGTTTGTTCAGGGTGTTTTACCACAGCAATGGAAAAGATAACAGGAAGAGTATATACTTCCTGAAAGAAATGAAATAGGGGCTGGAGAGATAGCTCATTTGGTAAAGTGATTGCTGAAAAAGCACAAGTACCTGAGTTCATATTCCCAGCAACAAGGTAAAAACAGCATAGCAGCACATGCCTATAACCCCAGGGCTGGGAGGCAGACAGGAGGGTCCCTAGGGCTTTCTGTTTAAATTGGTTAATTCTGAGTTAAGTGAGAGATCCTATCTCCAAAAGTAAGGTGGACAGTAATTAGAGAAGATACCTGATGTTGACCTTTGGCCTACACAACACATATCCAGACACACATGAACATACACACACACAGAATGAAACTATTTGTATATATAAAAAGAACCATGTGTATTTATTCTCTGTCTCGGTCTCTCTGTCTCTCTGTCTCTCTCTCCCTCTGTGTGTGTGTGTGTGTGTGTGTGGTTATGGTGATGGAACTCAGGGTTTTGTATGTGTGACACAAGTGCCCTACCACAACTACATCCCCAGCCCTGATTTACAGTAGTGTTATCTGTAATTACAAACACTAGAAGCAACTCTATTGCCCATCAAATGGATAAATACATTTCGACTTTGCAGATAATGAATAATAGACATGAAATAACAAACCACTGTATGCAGGATCTGGATGGAACTCAAATGCACTGTGCTAACTGAATAAAAAATCAGACACAAAGGGACGAATGCTACATTTGATTTCATTTATTTGACACCTCAGCACTAGTGAAATGACAGAAAAAGAAATCAAAGAGGGAATAGGGATAGGAGGGACACCGTTATAAAGAATGGAGTGGAACTAAGGATAATAGCATGTTTTATATAATAACTATGGCAAAGTTACAGAATTGTGCACATTTACTAAAGCTCATGGAACTATGCACCATAAAATAGTTAATTTTATTATATATAAGTTATTTTAGGGGAAATCTAATGTTTGCTTCCTTCTGACTGAGACACACTTTTTCTTCCCCTTAGATATCACAGCTCTACTTTCTCAGGCTTTTGACCTGGGATCAGAGTCCCACTGTCAGCTCCTGTCCACTGTATGCATCTTCTTCTCTCTCCAGTTTTCAGATGATCCATCATGAGATTTAGCCTCCGTAATTGTGTGAGCAAATTCCCCAAATAAATCCCCACTCATACATCTAGATCTATATCTAACTTTGAGAATCCTAATGTGTACAGATATACTTACATGCAAGGAAATTTAGGAAACATCGTTTTTTCTCTAAGCAGGTATGTGGGCTTTAGAAAAGAGTGTGAGTGTGGGAAGACTGGGCATCAAAGGAAAGCTGACAGTTCCTGCATCAGATGAAAACAGCTTTTGCAGAATAGGGCAATGGAAATAATATATTTTTCTGTGCTATGAACTCTAGAGTTTACATTTTTCAATTTGCTTTTATTTTAAGACAGGGTGTCACCAAGTCCTAATTTGGTTTCTCTGTTGCAGTGACAAAACACTGACCAAAACCAGCTTGAGGAAGAAAGAGTTTAATTCACTTTACAATTCCAAGGCACTCCAGATTTGGGGGAAGTCGGACAAAAAGATGAGTGTGCGAAGATTGGGTATCAAAGGAAAGCTGACAGTTCCTGTGTCAGATGAAAACAGTTTTTGCAGAATAGGGCAATGGAAATAATATATTTTTCTGTGCTATGAACTCTAGAGTTTACATTTTTCAATTTGCTTTTATTTTAAGACAGGGTCTCACCAAGTCCTAATTTTGTTTCTCTGTTGCAGTGACAAAACACTGACCAAAATCAGCTTGAGGAAGAAAGAGTGTATTTCATTTTACAATTCCAAGGCACTCCATCTTTGAGGGAAGTCGGACAAAAACCTGGAGGCAGGAACTGAAGCAAAGACAATGAAGGAATGCTTTCTTCTTCTGGCTTGCTCAGTTGACTTTTTAAAAATATTTAATTTATTATTTTTATTTTACGTGTATAAGTATACTGCCTGCATGTGTGTAAGTGCACCAATTTCACAACAATACTCCAGATCCCCTGAAACTGGAGTTATGGATGATTGTTAGCCACCATGTGGGTACTGGGAACAAAACCCAGGTCCTCTGCAAGAGCAGCCCATGCTCTTAACTGCTGAGCCAACTCTCCAGCCTGTCACTTTCCTTTTCAACACAACCAGGCTCACTCACCCAGGCATGGCACTGTAAGAGGCTAGGCACTCTTACATTTATTAACAATTAAGAAAATGCCTCAGAGCTGGGCATGGTGGTGCACGCCTTTTTTCCCAGCACTGGAGAGGCAGAGGCAGGTGGGTCTCTGTGAGTTCAAGGCCAGCCTGGTCTACATAGTGAGTTCCAGGACAGCTGGGGCTACAGGGAGACCCTGTGTCAAAAAGACAAAAAAATATGCCTTAGAGAAACAGCCTAAGCTAATTCAACAGAGGAAATTTCTCAGCTGATGCTTCCTCTTCCCAGATGTGATGGTTTGAATGAAAATGTCCCACATAGGCTCCAAGTATTTGAACTTTTTGTCCCCAGATGATGCTGTTTTGGGAGGTTTTAGAAGGTGTGGCTATCCTGGAGGAAGCACGTCATTGGGGGTGGGCTTAGAGAATTCTTAAGCCTTACCAGATCTCCAGTTGCTCTCTTGCTTCCTGTGCCTGTGTGATGATATGAGAGCTTAGCTTCTGCTGTTCCTGCGCCAGCCACCTCCAGCCACCATGCCTCCCTGCCATGATGGAATGTAGTTCCCCTGGAGCCGTAAACTCAAATAAACTCTTCCTTCTATAAATTGCTTGGGTCAGTGTTTCTATCACAGCAACAGAAAAGTGACTAATACAGTACTTGGTACTAGAGAGTGGGCTGTTGGCTGTGAAGAACCTGACCATGTGGGGTTTTGAAGAAATGTGGAAGACTTTGGAAGTTTGTGCTAGGAAAGTGGTTGCTTGCTGTAAACAGAGCTTAACAGGCAATTCTGGGAGAAATGTAGTGCTGAGAACAATGTTGTTCCAGAGAGAAATAAGGACTCAAGCAGCAATTGGGATAGGTCTGGCTGGAGTCTGTTTAAAGCCAAAAAGCTTGCCTGAGCCTAAGTTAAAAAGCAATGAACTGATTTCTCTGGTGGAGGATATTTCAAGACAGCCTAATGTAGAAATGTTGGCATGGCTATTAATGGTGAATATCATGCAGATCTACAGTGAAAGAGAGAAAATGGGGCAGAAAGAAATACAGTTTGGATTGAAAAAGAGCACCAGGAAGATAAATGTTGGAGCGCTGGCATGTGATGGAGAGGATCCCATTGAGAATGAGATTAAAGCTATTAAGGTGATTAAAGTGATTACGGAAGAGACTAGAGATTCAAACTTAAACAAGGGAGATAGTGCCTCCAGGACAAGACCACACCAAGGTAAGCCTCCAACTTGAGAAAGGAAAATGCTGCAGGGGCCACTGAAGAGAAAAGCTTCTAAAATGGATAAAGCAGGCTGGAGTCCATCCCAAACTTGCAGTCAAACCTGTCAGTGTTGTTCACCTGGTGCTGGCTTTAGAGGCATGAAAGATGGAAGAGTGAAGGGGTCATCAATTCTTCCTCCATGGTTTCAGAGAGCTGTGGAGGCCAGGCAGCATGAAGCAGGGGTCTCCCTGAATAGAGAAGGCCCTGATAGGCCATTGTGTGAAGCTGTGAAGGTGAAACCTCGTTGTCAGTAAAGACCCAAAAAAGTCTGTGATGCCCGAGTTGTGAGGCATCTGCCAAGAAAACTTGCATATGGGGAGTGGTACCAGCAGAAGAGAGAGATGTGTGTTGCACACAGCAAAGCTAGAGAGGCTGAGCCATCTAAGCCTTTTGGAAGTAAAGTCCCAGAAGTTGGACATGGAGCTAATGGATTTGGTGTTTTCCGTGCTGGTTTTTGGACTTGTTTTGGTCCAGTATTTCCCTACTATGCCTCCATTCCTCCCTTTTGGAATGATAATGTGTATTTGGCTCCATTGTATGTTTGGAGTATGTAATTTGTTTTTGATTTTATAGAGGCTTACAGTTAAGGTATTTACCTGAGTCTCAGAAGAGACTGTGGACTTTTGAATAGTATTGAGACTGATAATGACTATGGGGACTTTTAAAGTTGGACTAAATTGCATTTTATATGTGATGAGCCTATGGGTAGCAGGGTGTGGAATGTGATGGTTTGAATGAAAATGTCCCCCATAGGCTCCAAGTATAAAACATCATGCCAGGGAGGCATAGTGGCTGGAGGTGGCTGGAGCAGGAGCAGCAGAAGCTAAGCTCTCACATCATCACGCAGGCACAGGAAGCAAGAGAGTGAAGGGAGATCTGGCAAGGCTTAAGAACTCTCTAAGCCCACCCCCTGTGATGTGCTTCCTCCAGGATAGCCACACCTTCCAAAACCTCCCAAAACAGCGCCATCATCTGGGGACAAAATGTTCAAATACTTGGAGCCTATGGGGGCTATTTTCATTCAAACCATCTCATTACACCCTTTGTCCCCCATAGGCTCATGACTATATAAAATGCAAAATGCATTTCGTCCAGCTTTAAAAGTCCCCATAGTCATTATCAGTCTCATTTGTGTCAAGTTGAAAAGAATTAACCAGCACAGTTGACCAGGTCAGCTCCTATGCCAAGCCGAGGGCAAGTAGAGAGTCACCAAAGGTACAGGTCTGAGCCACCAGACCCAGTCTTCTAGGGTTTAATTGTTCAATTTTTCTCGACTTGGAGCTAGATTTTAATTTAGTATGACCTGGGGATGCCCAGGTTACCTTGCAAGTCACTAAGGACAGAGCCTGGCAAGGTAAATGCTGAATACATCATTAAAGGTAGTCAATTTTCAGTTAAACAATGAAGCTTATAGAGACAAAAAATGAATTTTAAAAAAGATAATTTCAGTGTAATTAACCTCATCTACAGGCACTACCCTACACACAAATACTCACTTGATAGCCAAGGAAGAAGGGCCACCAAGATAGTACAGTGAGTAAATGTACCTGCCACCAAACCTGATGGCTTGAGTTCAGTCCCCAGAACCCACAGGGTCCTCACAAGTTGGCCTCTGACTTTTACAGCCATGCCATGGCACTCAAGCACACACACACACATACACACACACACACACACACACTAAATAAATAATTTTAAAATGTAGTAAAATTAATTTTAAAAAATAAGGTCATGAATTTGGTAGAATCATGCTGTACAAAATAACAAAATACTTCCAAAAAGAGGAAGAGTTTTCAAAGATTTAATTCAACAGTTGTTAGCTGCCATGTGAGTTCTGGGATTCAAACCGGGCCTTCTGCAAGAACAACCAGTGTTCTTAACCACTGAGCCATCTCTCCAGCCCCCATCTAAAGATATTTTTATCTCATTAAATTCCATCTCTTTACATTTTCCTTAAAACGTTCATAGCAGGGGATGAAGAAACGGCTCAGTGGTTAAAACTACTTACTACTCTTGAGAAGGATCTGGGTTGAATTCCCAGCACAAAAATGGTGGCTAACAATCATCCCTGACTCCAGTGCCAGGGGAATCAGACACCCTCTTCTGACTTTCGCCAGCACTGCATGACAGGGGTGCACTTACACACATGCAGGCAGAGCACTTATACACATAAAATAAAAAATAATAAATAAAGAAATAGATAAATAAATAAATTTCCATAGTGTGTTGGACAGCTTTAGTTGTCAACTTGATACACCTGGATTAAGGGAGTCTCATTTGGGGCGCTCGAATGTGCCATCACAATGTTAAAATATGACTTCATAATGTTCCATTGTGACGTCACGATATTCCATTGTGACTTCAAAATACTTCAATGTGACATGAAAATGCTCCAATGTGCCAACAGTTTCACCTCCTGTGCCATTACATTGCTCCAATGTGACATCACAATGTTACAATATGAATTCGCAATGCTCCATTGTGATATCACAATGTTCCAATGTGCCAACACTATGGCCCCATGCGTCTTAACAATGCTCTATGGTGCCTTCACAATGTTAAAATATGACTTTCCAGTTCTCCATTGTGATATCACAGTGCTCCAATGTGACATCTGAATTCTCAAATGTGCCAAAACGATCACCCTGTGTGCGCTTATATTGCTCCAATATGCCATCAAATATTACAATAGGATTTCTAATGTTCCAATGTGATATCACAATGCTCCATTGTAACAATACTATCGCCCCATGTGCCTTTATATTACTCCAATGTTCCATGACAATGTTACAATATGACTTCACAATGTTCCACTGTGACATCACAATGCTCCAAGGTGACACCACAATGCTCCAATATTCCAAACACTATTGCCCCATGTGTTATTATATTGCTCCATAGTACCATCAAAATGTTACAAGATGACTTCAAAATATTCCTCTGTCATTTCTCAATGCTCCATTGTTACCTCAAAATGCTCCAGTATGCCAATACTATTGCCCCTGCCATGTGCCTATATATTGCTCCATAGTGCCATCAAAATGTTACAATATGAATTCACAATGTTCCTTTGTGACATTGCAATGCTCCAATGTAATACTATTGCCCCATGTGCCATTATATTGCCCCAATTTGGCATCACAATGTTAAAATATAACTTCACAATGTTACTTTTTGATATCAAAAATATCCATTGTGCCATCACAACGTTACATTATGATTTCAAAATGTTCGATTGTGTCATCACAATGCTCCAGTGTGCCAACACTATCGCCCAATGTGCCCTTATATTGCTCCAATGTGCCATCACAATACTCCAAAGTTCCAACACTAATGTAACGTGTGACATTATATTGCTCCAATGTGTCGTAACAATGTTACAATTTGACTTCTCAATGTTCAAATGTGACATCACAATGCTCCAGTGTGCCAACACTATCGCCCAATGTGCCCTTATATTGCTCCAATGTGCCATCACAATATTAAAATATGACTTCACAATATTCCATTGTGAGTTCAGAATGCTCCAATTTGACATCAGAATGCTCCAATGTGACATCACAATGTTACAATATGACTTCACAATAATTCATTGTGATGTAACAATGCTTGAATATGACATCACAGTAGTCCAGTGTGCCAACACTATCGCCCCATGTGCCATTATATTGCTCCAATTTCCATCCCAATGTTCCATTGTGACATCAGAATTATCCAGTGTGACATCACATTGCTGCAATGTGACATCACAATGCTCTGATGTGACATCAAAATGCTCCAATATGATATCACATTATTCCTATTTGACATTCAGAGTGTTACAATATAACTTCACAATGTTCAATTTTTACTTCACATTGATTTAATATGACATCCACAATGCTCCAATGTGCCAAAGCTATCTCCCCAAGTACCATTATATTGCTCCAGTATGTGCTCACAATGTTAAAATATGCCTTCACAATATTTCCTTGTCACATCACAATCCTCAAATGTGACATCACAATGCTCAATGGTGCCATCATAATGTAACAATATGACATCACATCTTTCCATTTTGACCTCACAATACTCTAATGTGATATCAAAATGATTCAATATGCCAAAACTATCGCTCCATGTGAAATCAAAAAGCTCTATGTTGCTATCACAATGTTACGATATGACTTCACAATGGAACATTGTGACATCACAATGCTCCAATATGGCTTCACAGTGCTCCAATGTGACATCACAGTGCTTCAGTGTTCCAACAATATCGCTTTATGTGCCATCACAATGCTCTATGATGCCATCACAATGTTACAATATGACTTCACAGTGTTCCACTGAGATATCACACTGATCCAGTGTGACATCACAATACTCAAAGGTGATATCACAGTGCTCCAATGTGCCATCACAATGTTGCAATATGGCTTCACAATATTACAATGTGATTTCACTATGCTTCAAAGAGACATCACAATTCTCTAATGTGCCAACACTATCTCCCCATGTGCCATTATATTGCTGCAATGTGCAATCATAATGTGAAAATATGACTTCTCAATATTCCATTGGGAAATCAGAATGCTCCAGTGTGATATCACAATGCTCCAATGTTCCAATACTATTGCCCCATGAGCGATTATATTGCTCCAATGTGCCATCACGAAGTTACAGTATGACTTAACAATATTCCATTCTGACATCACAATGCTCCATTGTGACATCACAGTGCTCCAATGTGCCAGCACTTTTGCCCCATGTGACACTATATTGCTCCAATGTGCCATCACAATATTACAACATGACTTCTCAGTGTTCTATTGTGACATAACAATGCTCCAATTTTACATCACAATGCTCCAATGCCAACACTATTGACACATGTGTCATTATTTTGCTCCAATTTGCCATCACAGTGTAACAATATGACTTCACAATGTTCCATTGTGTCATCACAGTGATCTAATGGGACATCACAATTCTCCAGTGTGATATCACAATGCTCCGGTTTTCCATCACAATGTTACAGTAGGACTTCACAATGTTCCATTGTGACATTACAATTCTCATTGTGCCATCACTATGCAAATTTGTGTCATTACAATGATCCATTTTGTCGTCATTATGCTCGATATGGAAACATGATGCTCAATATCCCCTCACAGTCCCCAAATATGACCTCACAATGATCCATGGTGCCATTTCTATGTTGCAATATGACTTCTTAATGTTCCATTGTGACATCAAAATGTTCTAATGTGATATCACAATGCTCCAATGTGCCAACACTATGGTCCCATGTACCATTATTTTACTCAAATGTTCCATCAAAATGTTACAATATGACTTCACCATGTTCCAAGGTGACATCACATTGTTCCAAGGTGACATCACAGTGCTCAAATATTCCAACACTATTGCACCGTGTGTTATTATATAGCTCCATAGTCCCATCAAAATGTTACAAGATGACTTCACAGTGTTCCCTTGTCATGTCACAATGATCACTTTTTAGAAATATGTTAACAATGTTTGAATATGACTTCAAAATGTTCCTTAGTGCCCTCACAATGCTCTATGGTGACATCATAATGCTACAATATAATTTCACAATGTGAATTTGTGACATCACAGTGCTTCAATGTACAGGACTATTACCCCATGTGCATTATATTGTTACACTTTGTCATCACAGTGTTGCAATATGACATCGCAATGTTCCATTTTGACAGCACAATGCTCCAATCTGCCAACAATATTGCACCGTGGGCCTTATCTTGCTCCAATGTGACATCACACTGTTACAATATGAACTCAAAAAGTTCCATTGTGACAAAACAATCCTTCAATGTGATATCACGTTGCTCCAATGTGCCAACACTATTGCCCGATGTGACATTATATTGCTCCAATGTGCGATCACAACGTTTGAATACGACTGCAAAATGTTCCATAGTCACATCACAATGCTCCGTGGTGACATCACAATGTTACAATATGACTTCACAGTGTTCCACTGTGATATTACAATACTCCAATATGGCAACACTATTGCCCCACGTTCCATTATATTGCCTGAATTTGCCATCACAGTGTCACAATATAACTTCACAATGTTACATTTTGATATCACAATGCTCTAATATTCCAACACTATTGCCCATGTGTTATTAAATTGCTCCATAGTGCCATCAAAATGTTACAATATGAATTCACAACTTTCCTTTGACTTTTCACAATGATCCATTGTGACATCACAATGCTCCAGTATGCCAATAGTATTTCCCCATGTTCCTATATGTTGCCCCATAATGCCACTAAAATGTTACAATATGAATTCACAGTATTCCATAGTGACATCAAAATGCTGCAATTTGAAGTCACAATGCTCCAGTGTGACAACACTAACCTCAAATATGCCACTATATTGTTCAAATGTATCATCACAATTTTATAGTATGACTTCTCAATGTTCCATTGTGTCATCAAAACGCACCTATATGCAATCACAATGCACATTGTGCTAACATGATGCACAATTATGTCATTACCATGATCCATTGTGTCATCATCATGCTCAATATGCAAACACAGTGCTAAATGTCCTCTCAGAATTTGCATATTTTACCACACAATTCTCCACTGTACCATGACAATGTTATGGGGCGTGCGCTCTCTCTGGGCGCACTCCCAGAATGGCACTCCCCCGCCACACCTGGTTAGTCGCTGGCGGGTCTGGCCACAGGCGTCTCTGTCCGCAGCGGCGGATGCCCTGCAGGCTTTTCCCGGCGGTTCGGGTCCCGTGTCTCTGGAGCTTCTCTGCTGCAGAAGCATTGTCCTGCCGAACCCTGTCCCTAATCCACCCATGTACTTTTCCTCAGGATGCGAGGTCCACTGGCCACTGAACCCCATGGGAGAAGTACGGAGACAGCGAAAGCGAGGATATCCACGAGTCGGTAATAAGGGAGTGCTGCCCCCCGGAGAGATTGGGCCACCGGTAGTGACACAAGACTCAAGACTTGGCTTAGTCTGTGTTACAGCTTTATTCTCTGAGACCCAGCTCTCTGTGTCCCAGCTTTCTGTGACCCAATTCTCTGCAGCCCAGAGATAGCCTAGGATACTTATACCATGGGGGTAGTGGTAAAAGCTTTGGCTGTTAGATGCTTTGTGAGGCAAAAAAATCCCTCTCTTTGATTTATATATAAAGAAGTGCTATGCCAGCCCTAAGGATCAACTCATTTTATCTCTGGAGAATCCAAAGTTTGATAACTGACCATGACCTGTTTCCGTGGTGATTTTTAGCAAATGGCAGTAACTGTCAGCAGAGAAATCTTAAAAAACAGTGAGCAAGCACAATACACAGCATTATCAGAGGGCAACAAGGGATAGGAGCCAAGGGATTGCTAAGCCAAATAGATTACAAAGTTTTAAGAGTGTTAACATTGGTTTCAACAACATCTGATTCAATTACAAAGAAACAGTACTTTTCCTAATATTATATAGTCCCCATGTCCAACAGTTATCAAGCCCAATGTTTTTTTATTGTGAAGTACAGTTCTTGTGAGAGAGTTCATTTGTTGTTGTAGAAACTTCAGGCTGTCAGTCACTGATGTCACGGCTTGTAGTCTGTCACCATAGCAACGCCTCCAGCATAGAGTGTAAGTTCGGTCTCTGCCAGCAGGGGGAGGAAGATCTCTCTGCTAGCAGCTGTATAGGAGAAAAAGCTTCTCACACCTGAAATGTAGTAGTTAGCCAGGTGTTTGAATCCACTTAGATGAAAGTCAATGAAGTCTTTTTCTGTTCCTGGGTAGAGAAGGGTGGTAGCTGGTACTGCTG
>NW_008351176.1:0-2782 GCF_000622305.1 Nannospalax galili
TGCCTCCCGAGTGCTGGGATTAAAGGCATGCACCACCACGCCTGGCTACAACCAGTGTTCTTAACCACTGAGCCATCTGTCCAGCCCCTAGCCAGTGCTCTTAACCACTGAGCCATCTTTCGAGTTACAGTTGTTTTTTGAGACAGGTTCTCAATCTGCAGCCTAGGCTGGTTTAGAACTTGAAGCACTCTTCCTTCTTTAGCTTCTAAGTGCTAGGATTACAGGTGTGAGCCACCACTCCCAGTGCATGTGTACATGCACACATACCATAGTGCTCATGTGGAAGTCAGGGGACAATTTGGAGGAGTCAGTTCTCTCCTTCTACCATGTGTGTTCCAGGGCAACAAGTACTATTATCTGGGGGCCGGACGTGGTGGAGCATGCCTTTAATCCCAGCACTTGGGCAGCAGAGGCAAGCGGATCTTTGTGAGTTCGAGGCCAGCCTGGTCTACATAGTGAGCTCCAGGACAGCTGGGGCTAGAAGGAGACCCTGTCTCAAAAAGACAAAAAACAACAACAACAAAAAAAAAACACCAAGTACTATTATCTGCTGAAACATCTCGCTGTCCCAATTTATTTATTTATTTTTCTTTTTATTATTGTGTGTACATGTATGAAGATCAAGACAACTTTACAAGTTGGTTCTTTCCTTCCATCGTGGGATTTCAGTATTGAACTCTGGTCATCAGGCTTGCACAGCACTTTTATCCCCGAGTCATCTCACTGCCTTTTCTGAGCTTGGCCAAATTCTATTGTTAGTAAGGGGTAGAGAGAGATAGGATTCAAATTCAGGAGAGAGTCAAAATCCAACCAGGCCAACTTCCTTAGAGATATTTCAAACATTTACTGTGTACTCTGGTTGCAAAAGAGTATTAGACTATTTGTCACCAAATGATGGGAAATAATTTTGAAGCCTGTTTTGACAGTCAACAGGTGGAGGCCCTGTGTATCTGGCTGAATGGAATGCAGCAGAGCTGCTAAGTAGGCATGTTTAAGCTTTCTGATGATCAAGCCCACTGGGTCCTACACTGTTTCTATGTAGCCTAACATATTACATTCGAGGCAAAGCCTGGTGAGACATGAGGTAGACATACTGTACTTTGTGTGGATGAGAAAGAGGTCAGTCAGGTGAAGAAGAGGCAGAAGTTAGGGTAACAAAGGCCTGGATGTATCAAAACTTTATTTAATCACCATGGCATTAGAATGAAAATACTAACTCTTCAGGTTTAAACAGTGAAAGGCAATTAGTTATTAGTTATCTTTAACAAGAATTTTTTTTTCTTTCTGCTTGTAAGTAGTATTCCCCAAAAATATTTTCTTTACCTATGGTATATTATTTTTGAATATTTTACCTTTCTTTTTCTCTCTCTTTTTGAGACAGAGTCTCCCTAAGGTGGCCTTGAACTCACTATGTAGACCAACCTGGCCTTAAAGTCACATCCGCCTGTCTTGGCCTCCCGAGTACTAGGATTAAAGGCATGTGCCACCACACCTGGCAGAATATTTTACTTTTATTAATTTGTTTATAGATAGGATCTCATGTAGCCTAGGCTGGCCTCAAACTTGCTATGTAGCTGAGGATGACCTCAAACTCCTGATCCTCCTGCCTCCACCTCTTAAGTGCTGTGATTACAGTCATGTGTACCACCATGCCAAGTTTTAGGTAGTGCTGGGGGTGGAACCCAGGGCTTTGTACATGCTGGACAAGCACCCTATAAACTAGACTACATCCTTGTCACTAAAATTTTGTTTCTGTTTTTTTGAGATGGGGCTTCACATAGCCCAAGCTACCCTGGAATTCATGATCCTTCTGCCTCTGTTCCCAAAGTGCTAAGATTAGAGATATGAGCCACTGTGTCTGGTTTTATTGCTAACTGTGTTACCTTGTAGTTGAATGACTTGGGACAAGTGGTTTGACCCATCTAAACCGTATTTTTCCTTATTGTAATTGGAATAGAGGAGACATTTTCTTTTCCTTTTCTTGTTCTTCATCTTTAGGGCTCATCTTACTGATGCATAAAACCACCAGGTAGGCTACCATGTGGAGAATGGATGTAAAGTGGTGCTTCAACCCTTCCTCTGTAGACTGGTTATGGCAAGGGTAGATCAAGTTATACAAGAAGTCTAGGAATATTTCATAAGGAATATATTACCTAATTCTTCATCTCTAAAAAATATTAGAGCCAGATGTGGTGCTACATGTCTTTAATCCCAGGCAGAGTTAGGTGGATCTCTGTGAATTTGAGGTCAGCCTGGTCTACATAGTGAGTTCCAGGCCAGCTGGGGATACAGGCAGACCCAGTCTCAAAAATACCAAAAAAAAAAAAAAATAATCATAAAAAAATTACATACTTTGGGAGGGCTGGAAAGATGGCTTAGTGGTTAAGAACACTGGCTGTTCTTGCAGAAGACCTGGGTTCAAATCCCAGCACCCACATGGCAGCTAACAACTATCCATAACTCCAGTTCCAGGGGATCCAACAGCCTCTTCTGTCCTCTTCAGGCATTGTACAACATGGGTGCACTTACCTACATGCAGGCAATACACATATAAAATAAAATAAAATAATTTTTTAATTACATACTTTGATTCAGGGGCCAAATAAGGCTGCGTTTGGTCAGTTAAGAAAGATACCACAAGCAGGGCATGGTGATGCACGCCTTTAATCCCAGCACTCAGAAGGCAGAGGCAGGCAGATCTCTGTGAGTTCAAGGCCAGCCTGGTCTACATAGTGAGTTCCAGGCCAGCTGGGGTTGCAGACAGACCCTGTCTCAAAAAGAC
>NW_008351176.1:2927-24217 GCF_000622305.1 Nannospalax galili
TTCCATCTATAAGGGGAACAAAAGATTTTATTTTATTAAAAAAATTTATTACATTTTTTATTTGAAGTCAGATCGCTTGTGGAAGTCAGACAGTAACTTGCAGGAATCTGTTCTCCTCTTTGACCATGTGGTCCTGTGAATTGAACTCAGGTCATCAGGCTTGGCAACAAATGCCTTTTACTGCACAGAAATTTTGCCAGGCCCAAGGGTTTTGTTCTGTTTTTTTTTTTTTTTTTTTTTTTTTTTTTTTTTTTCTTTCAGTTTGTCTAGAGATATGCTCAGTGGGTGAACAACCAGGTACATCTTTGTGATGAGGTTAAATACTGGAAACATGAAAGAGGGCTAATCAACCAGACTCTGGAGGCATCAGGAGAAGGGTTTGGAGAAAGTGATGCCCAAGTTGAGGAAGGCCCTACCTTGGCAAAGGAAGCCAGGAGGTTAGAATGCATGGGAGAAACAGAGGCAATTCAGTGTGGCTGGAGAAAAGACTCTAAGACAACAAAGAAAACTGAAGTTAGTTGGAGTTGCAAGTGTAGCTCAGGGGCACATTGACTGACTAGTATGTGGAAGGCTTTCAGTTGGATCCATAGCACGGGGGCTGGGGGGACTGGGGGATATTTTTTTAAAGGGAAAAAGACCCTGAAGAATGGCATATACATTTGTTGTACTAAGACACTGCTTGGTGAATCCAGGTGTTATGAATAATTATATAATGACAACAGGAATAAGCCCAAATTGCCTGACCAAAACAGGATTTATGGGCACTCAACTTGTAAGTCATAATATTCAGCTGCTTGGATCTCCAGTGAAAGTACAGAGTGCATGCCTTCTTTTTCTTCTAAAGATTTATTTTTGTTTTTAATTATGTGTATATGTATGTGTCTGCGTGTGGGTTATGTGTGTAGGTATGTGCACATGAGTGCAGGTGCCCTTAGAAGCCAGAGGCATTGGATGCCCTGGGGATGGAGTTATAGGCAGCTGTGAGCCTCCCAATGTGGGTGCTGGGGACCGAACTCTGGTCCTCTGGAAGAGCAGTGTGTGTTCTTAGCTGCTGAGTCATATCTCCAGCCCCAAGTCTTTTTTTATTTCACTTTTTTTTTTTTTTTTTTTTGGTTTTTTTGAGACAGGGTCTCCCTGTAGCCCCAGCTGTCCTGGAACTCACTATGTAGACCAGGCTGGCCTTGAACTCACAGAGATCTGCCTGCCTCTGCCTCCCGAGTACTGGGATTAAAGGTGTGCACCACCACGCCCAGCTGTTATTTTGCCTGAGTGGCTTTATTTATGCCTTTTGCCTTTTTGGTTTCGTTTTTGTTTTTTGAGACAGGATCTCCCCATTTAACCATGACTGGCCTGGAAGTTGTGATATAGACTTGACTGGCCTCAGACTTGCAGCTGATCCTCCTGTCACTGCCTCCTGAGTGCAGGAATTAAAGGCATGTACCATCATGGCTGGCCATAACTTTGCCTTTATTTGTTCATTTTACCAACATCTATTGAAAATACATTTCTGGGTGCTGAAGTTACAAACAGAAAAGACACTGTTCTCTAAGGTAAACACAGACAAAGAAACAATTCTAGTAGTTACACAATTTGAGCCCTGAACTCTCCATTAAGCACTAGACTCCTACTTGTCATTTCCAGTTAGTATGCAAACCAGAGTCAAAACAGAACTTAATTTTCCTCCAAATCTGCCTTCCTTCGGTTAGACTTTTCCATTCTCTCCTGTTGGTCTTCTAAGTAATGTCACTTAAACTACACTGCTTAAGGCAAAAATCAAGACAAGCACTGCCTTCATTAGTGTTTCCTTTCACCAAGCATTTTATCTTTTATACTTTGGGATTTGTGTGTGTGTGTGTGTGTGTGTGTGTGTGTGTGTGTTCATGTTATGTGTATACACATGAGTCCAGGCCTATGGAGACCAGAGGTTAACACTGGGTATCTTCTTCAATCGTTCTCCACTCTTATTTATTTTTTTGGTCTTTTTGAGACACGGTCTCCCTGTAGCCCCAGCTGTCCTGGAACTCACTATGTAGACCAGGCTGGCCTTGAACTCACAGAGATCCACCTGCCTCTGCCTCCCGATTGCTGGGATTAAAGGTGTGCGCCACCACACTCGGCTGATTTCTTTTTAAAAAATATTTCATTTAATAAAAAAAAATATTTTATTTATGCCAGGCATGGTGGTATATGCCTTTAATTCCAGCACTTGGGAGGCAGAGACAGGTGGAGCTCTGTGAGTTCAAGGCCAGCCTGGTCTACATAGTGAGTTCCAGGTTAGGTGGGGCTACAGGGAGATCCTGTCTCAAAAAGACCCCCCAAAATATATATGTATTTTTTTAGTTATTATTTTAATTTTATGTGTACAAGTGTATTGCCTGTGTGTATGTAAGTGTACCCATGTCCTCCAATGCCCAAGGAGGTAAGAGAGGGTGTCGGGTCCCCTGGAACTGGAATTATGAATGATTATTAGCCAACATGTGGGTGCTGGGAACTGAACCCAGGTCCTCTGCAAGAGCAGCCAGTGCTCTTAACCACTGAGTCGTCTCTCCAGCCTCTTAATTTCTTCTTTTATTGTATTAATTTTTAAGTTAGCTTACAAATAATAGGTTTCATGATGGCATTTTCCACATATATGTCATGTCCCTTGGACATTTAGATTTCTCCACATATTTTCTAATGCTTTATTTTTTTTATTTTATGTGTATGCGTGTATTGCCTGCATGTATGCAAGTGCACCCACATTGTGCAATGCCCTCAGAGGTCAGAAGAGGGCACTGAATTCCCCTGGAACTAGAGGTAGGGATGGTTCTTAGCTACCATGTGAGTACTGGGAATCAAAGCCAGGTCCTCTGCAAGAGCAGCCAGCACTCTTAACTGCTGAGCCATCTCTCCGGCCCCCACATCTTTTTTTTTTTGAGACATCTCCCTCTAGCCCCAGCTGGCCTGGAACTCACTATATAGACCAGGCTAGCCTTGAACTCATAGAAATCTGCCTTCCTCTGCCTCCTGAGTGCTGTGATTAAAGGCATATGCTACCATACCTGACCCCAGGTGCATATTATACACCCAGAAATATTTTTAACAGCCAACATCCACTGAACTTGTCCTGCATGCCAAGTACTGATTAGTATCACAGTATATGGATTATCTCTTAGAGTCCTCACAATCTCCTGACAGGGGCTGGTTTTTCAAAGGAAAGGAAACTAAAGCTCAGGGTACTTGCACAATGTTTTACAGGTAGTGAGCAGCAATGCCTATCAGAACTTTACACCTGATCTTTTTGAGATAGGGTCTTATATACTAGAATGGTCTGGAATATTCTATGTAGCCCAGTTGGCCTCCTTGGTGCTGGGATTAGACATGAGCCACTGTACCTTTCATAAGTACACTGACTAAACTGGGAATTAGAGTTAATTCTATGGAGGATCTAACATCAACTGAAAAGGAAAGATAATTTCCAGGCCCTTCAATGCTGTTTTTGAGCAGACCCCAATACTATGTGGGACTGTTTGTTACACAACAGTACAACACTGATGACTCACAATCACTCTGTTGACAATCATGACATTCAGATTTGGATATATGCCCCAGCCAGGCTCAAAAAAAAAAAATCTCAGATTAAGTGCAACCTGCCCCCCCTCAAATCCTCCACATTTTCTTATGCAACTATCTCCACTCTGAGAAGCTGAGGGTTGTTCAGGTGTAGTTGAAAACATCAGCATTAACAAATACTGACTGATTGCTGTGCAAAGGACAATTCCTGCTTTAAAAGACCATTTCAGTGTTTCTAGTGCCCATTTTGTACACAGCTGCCAATGACTCTTTAAAGTAAATCTGATGACTTCTCTGATCTCAATTCATGATATTCTATCACATCCTAGTGAAATCCAAAGTTGAACATGGTTTACCAAGCCATACTTGATCTGGACCCTGGCTGTGTTTTCCATTTTCATTTCCACCTGCCTCTGCCTTCCAAATGCTGGGATTAAAGGCGTGCACCAGGCTTCAGTCTTGTTTAGAATAGCTGAGTTCCACTTAGCTTCCTTTCTTACTGAATTTCTGTTTGTGTGCTTCCTCTGCTGTGAAGCCTTTCTCATCTATGTTGACTAAAGCAACATTTCTGCATCATCATTATCCCTTGATCCTGATTTATTTTTTCACAAAACCACATTGTGGGACATCTTCTGTAATTTAGTAATAGGTACACTGCTTGTTGTCAAACCACATGCAGACACATGCACACGCACACACAAACACACACACAAAACACACACACACTATAGCATGAATTCTATGAGCAAGAGAATTTGCTTTGCTCATCACCAAATTCTCAGTTACAAGAACAGTGTCCACTCACTAGGTATTTGTTGAATGAATGAATGAATAGCCATTGTAAAGGACCTTGCATTGACATAATAAATAGGAAAGTGTACAGAAGGGTATTTATTTAACATGGTGGGAGGTGACTTTCACATATGAATTTTTTTCTATTTTTCTTTTCTTTTTGGGGGGGTTGGGTGGGGGTAGGGTATCACTCTGGAGCCCAGGCTGGTTTCAAACTCATGGTAATCCTCCCGAAGTCTTCCGAGTTGTTGAGATTATAGGTGTAAGCCACTACATACAACTGCAAATTTTCTTTTTGGTTTCTCTTTAACAATGAACTTGTATTATTCGTGTACCAAGAAATGAGTAAAGGGGTTACACAGGCTGACAGTGTAAACGCATTCCAACAGGAGTTAGACAAATTTATAACAGTCTTTTAAATGGATAGAACAGCATCATGGTTAATATAAACTATGGTTGGAATCCCAATGCCTATTTTCCTCACCTGGAAAAATGGAGTAACAGTGTCTACCTCAGAAAGTTGTTTTAAATGACAGAATGTATAACCTGCTTTGTACAATGCCTGGCATGCAGTAAGTACTCACAAACGGCAGTTATTATAAGAATCACTACTAACAGTAGTAAGAGATATTGGGACATACCTAGCCCTCAAGATTGACATCAGAGTGGACCGCCACATCCTCATCACTGTACTTCCATTTGGGCAACTGAAGCCCAAAGAGGGGATGGTTGTTTCCAAAGACGGCAATTTCGAGGCCCCCGAAGCATCAGGATGCAGCGGACCCTCTTCACCCCTCAAGTCATTCGGTGTTAATCCACGAGCGGCACTGCAGGGGCCCAGACAGGAGGTGCTGCCACCGCTCGCCACCCTGGGGCCGGCGCCAGTTCAGCCTCAGTTTCCTTGCTTGCAACACGGCCGGGAGGGGGAACGTTACGGAAATCCAGACCGTCCCCGCGGGGTCCGCCTCACCGCACCAGCCAAGGACGCCCTAGGCGATCGTAAACGTGCTGGCAGGTCGGACCTCAGCGCCTGAAGCTCGGCCCTATCCTCTCGGACCCGGGTAACCACTGCCCGCTCACGCTGCCGAGGTGGGGCGGGGCAACGCGCCGTGCGAGAGCGCGCACGTCATCTGGGGCCGCGCGCGTAGGGTGGGGCGCGCACGCAGAGAGTCCGGGCTCCGCGCGGAGGTGGGAGACGTGGCGAGGTGAGGCGGGGGCCGGGCCCCTGGGGAGGGAGCGAGGGCCACGGAATAGCCGGGGCCTCGCGGGGAGGGGAGGGTGGAGCTGTTCGGCCGAGCCCTGAGTTCCCACCTCTGCGCGTGGGCGGTCCAGGGCGTCACAGCCTCAATGTGCTGGTCTCAGTAATGAAGCGCCTGAGCGCACCAGGGATTGCTGCTGTGTGTGCAGCCCCGACCCACCCAACCCAAGCAGGTCTAAACTGGATGGTGTAGCACCGTTTTAGGGCCGAGGCCTAGATAAAGTGACTTGCCCAAGATCATAAGACCGTGGATGCAAATCTGCAGAGCTCGCTCCTCCCCTCCGCTGCATGCGGGGTCCCGCCCCTCTGAGTACCTTCCTTGACCCCCTAGTCACTTAATTTGAATTTAGCCAAGTGACCCAGGGGAGCTAGCGCCTGCCCGCTCAAGTATGTTTGTCACAGCGTAGTCTTTTAAGAAAGCAAAGAAAGAAGAATTTGACTTAAGCAACATTGTGCTTTGTGACGTGAAGTGTTAGATTGTCTTTAGCATCTCTACAGTCTGTAAAGTTCTGATAAGGCACTGCTGTTCACTACCTGCTATTCAAACATTGTGCAAGTACCCTGAGCTTTAGTTTCCTTTCCTTTGAAAAAGCAGCCCGTGTCAGGAGATTGTGAGGACTCTAAAAGATAATGCATATACTGTGATACTGTTCAGTACTTGGCATGCAGGGCAAGGTCAGTGGATGTTAGGCTATTATTTTATTACTGGTTGTATAATATGCTCTTATGTTCTTTAAAAAATGCTTTTGTGTGTATGATTGTTATGCCTTTATGGATGTAAGTGTACCACGTGCATGCAATGCCAGGGAAGCCAGAAGAGGGTGCAGAATCCCCTGGAACTGGAGTTGCTAACGGTGGTTGTTAGCTGCCGTGTGGGTGATGGGAACTGAACCCTGGTCCTCTGCAAGAGCAGCCAGTGCTCTTAATCACTGAGCCTTCTCTCCTGCCCCCTTGTTAATTTTCTGTAAAAAATTTTTGGGGCTGGACAGCCTCATGTATCTCAGACTGATCTTGAATTTAGGTAGTCAGTAATTTTCTTGAACTCCTGATTTTCCCTGGCTGTACCTCCAGGGTGCTGTGATTACAGGTGTAGGCCACCGTGACTTGTTTATGCTGTGATGGGGGTTTAACCTAGGGCTTTCTGGATGCTAGGCAAGCACCCTACCAACTGAGCTATGTCCCCAGCTCACAAAATTCAATTTTTCTTCAAAGGCCAGGTTTTCTTGAAACTATACATAAGATAACTTACCCCCCACCCCACCCCAAAAGACCCAATCATCCACAGCATTTTTTTTTTTTCGGTCTTTGAGACAGGGTCTCCCTGTAACCCCAGCTGGCCTGGAACTCACTATGTAGACCAGGTTGGCCTTGAACTCGAAGAGATCCTCCTGCCTCTGCCTCCCAAGTGCTGGGATTAAAGGCATGCACCATCAAGCCTGGCCTACCCACAGCATTTTTATCTGAGTGTTACATAAACTTGGTGAATTATTCTCAAAGCTAAATATATCATAGTGAAAAAAGCCTTCCCAGGAGAACTGAGGATGAATCAGATTGTTCTAGAAGTAATATTTATTTGCCCAGATTTATGTGTGGTTTTGTTTTTTTGTTTTTTTCAGATAGCATCTCTGTGTAGTCCCAGCTGGCTTGGAACCTGCTATGTAGACCAGGCTGGCCTCAGTCTCACAGAGATCTGCCAGCCTCTGCCTGGTATTTTTAGACAAGGCCTCATGTAACCCAAGCTGACCTTGAACACATGATATAGCTGAGGATGGCCTTGAAGTCTCACTCCTCCTGCCACCACATACTCAGTGTTGGGATTGCAGGCCTGTGCCACCACACCTGGCTTGAGAGAGTAAATTACTGAAGAGCGTATGTTGAATAGGATGTCTTGGTTTCTAGTAATAAAAACTCAGCTTAAATTTTTGTTGTAAAGATGGAGAAATGAGGGAGGAACTATAGAATTGGGCCACCCTGGAGGTAGACTTCTCAATAGTCCGAGCTTTTGACCCAAATTCTTTGAATAGTGAATGACTGACATGCAACTACCATCTGTGCTATCTTACTGAAGATCCAAATTTATAAGGAGAAATCTGCTTTAACTTCTGTGGGCATGGAGGTTGCAGTATTGTGACACACTATCAGGGTCAGTGTACCAAAGTAAAGTGTACTAAAAATAATTGATGCTGGGGAGAGGAAGCCAATAGTTGTTTTCTTAGAAATTGGCAGCTCCTGCTTTAGCTTCCCCAGTTCAGGGATTATAGGATCTCTAGTTGGAGGCCAGCCTGGGCTACCACAGTGAAATTTTTGCTTCAAGAGCAAAAACCCAAAAAGAAAAATATGTACATACTATATGAATATACTTATTTTTCACAACTCTGAGGTAGACACTGTTGTATCATAGCCCCTTTCCAGAGGAGAAACAGATACATGGAGCTGAAGTAATTTACTCAGTATCACAAAATTGCGATGTGGCAGAGCTGAAGATGCTGCTTATCCTCTTGCCCCTTTGAATGTTTTTCTGATTGGCGTGTCACTTCTCTTTGTTCATAGGGGACCATTAATCTTTGGCATAGCTGCTGGCCACTTCTGAAATCCTGAAGAAGCTCGATACTAAGGAAGATCAAACAGCAGACTTGGCCGATTAGAGGATGGACCGTCTGGGTTCCTTCAGCAGTAAGTGCAGTGGGTGATCAAGTCTTGGGTGAAGATTAATAGCAAGCTAAAGTAGAAGCTGATCAAGGAAGCAAAGCATTTGAAGTCAAGTAATAATGTTCTGTGTATCTGAACCTGAAGGAATTAGGAGTATCAAATAGAAAAAAAATCAACCAATTTATTGATTGCCTACTGCACATAACGTAAATGTATCAACCCGAGTCTTAGACTAAAACCAAGCTGGCCAGAATATGACTCAACTATAATTAAACATTCTAAAAATATTTATCTTTAAAATAAGGTCTTTTTTTTTTTTTTGGTCTTTTTGAGACATGGTCTCTCTGTAGCCCTAGCTGTCCTGGAACTCACTATGTAGACCAGGCTGGCCTTGAACTTACAGAGATCTGCCTGCCTCTGCCTCCCGAGTGCTGGGCTTAAAGGCGTGCGCCACCACACCCGGCAGGTCTTCCTTTGTTAACCTCAGCTGGCCTGGAACTTCCTCTGTAGATCAGGCTGACCTTGATCTCACAGAGATCTGCCTGTCTCTGCCTCTCAAATGCTGGAATTAAAGGTATGTGTCACCATGCCTAGCCCTATAAGTAAGCAAGGTCTTATTTTATGTGTATGAGTATATTGTCTGCATGTGTGCACCCATGTCATGCAGTGCCCATGGAGGTCAGAAGAAGCCGTTGGATTTGTCTGGAACTGGAGTTATGGACAGTTGTTGGTTGCCATGTGGGTGCTGGGAACCAAATCTGGGTCCTCTGTAAGAGTAGCCAGTGCTCTTAAACGCTGCACCATTTCTCTAGCCCCTATTTATTTTATTTTGTTGTTACTTTTTTTTTAATATTTTTTATTTTTATTTTATGTGTATGTGTGTATTGTCTGCATGTAGGTAAGTGCACCTGTGTTGTGGAGTGCCCAAGGAGGACAGAAGAGGCTGTCAGATCCCCTGGAACTGGAGTTATAGACAGTTGTTAGCAGCCATGTGGGTGCTGGGATTCAAACCTGGGTCTTCTGCAAGAACAGTCAGTGTTCTTAACCACTGAGCCATCTCTCCAGCCCCGAGACAAGGTCTTAAAGTAGCTCAATCTGGCCTGGAACTGGCTATGTAGCTGAAGATGACCTGACCTTGAACTTCTGATCCTCCTGCCTGTACCTCCCAAGTTCTGAGATTACAGGCTTGCACCTTCATGCCTGGTTTATAGGGTGCTAGGGATTGAACATAGGGCTTCCTGCATGCTAGGTAAGTACTCACCCCCAGCTTCCTATAATTAAACTTTAAAAAGCAGTACAGTTGATTAGGAGGAATAATTTCTAATGTTCCTGTAACATGATAGGATTACTGTAACTGATAACAATTGTGTATTTCAAAATGACTCGTAGATAGGATTTTAAAAGTTCCCAAAACAAAAATGATAAATTACTGAAGTGATGGATATACCAGTTGCCCTGATCTCATCATTAGACATTGTATACATGTATTGAAATGTCACACTGTACCACCACATAAATGTGCATGAGCCGTATATATATCCGTATATCCCTGCATGGTCTGGAACTCAGAGATGCTGCCTCCTAAGTGGAATTTAAGGTATGTACCACCATACCTGGCTGAAAATATTTTTATTTAATAGAAAATAGTGAGATTTCTCTTTAGAACCAATAACACATTTCAGACATTTGGGCGGGGTGGCGGGGGCAGAGTTGAGACAGAGTCTCCCTGTAGCCTCACCTGCCTGGAACTTACTATGGAGACCAGGCTCACCTTGATCTCATAGATATCTACCTGCCTCTGCCTCCCAAGTGCTGGGAGCCACACCTGGCTTATGTTTCAGAAATCTTGATAAGAAATAATGCCAGTGGTAGAATAAAGCAAATACTCCCCTTGTTTTCCCTTTGAGTGAAGCGTGTGTCCTACAGGTACACCAAACTATAATAATAACAGAGAATTGTGGTGTATGTGTGAAGTAACTTCAAGAAGCCACAAGTTTGGAGAGTAAAATTACATTGCTCTGATTATGAAGACATTAGATTTGACAGAAATAGAAATCAAAAAATTAGGAATGGGAAGGTAGCGCCATGCTTATGGCATTTATTGCACAACCATGAGGAAAGACCTGAGTTCAGATCCCAGCGCCCTTGTAACAAGCTTGTTGTGGTCTGAACTATAACCCCAGTGCTGTGGGTGGCAAATACAGGAGGATCACTGCAACCTGCTAGCTGCCAGCCTAGCAGAAAAACTTCAGGTTCAGATGTAGGGAGAGACCCTCAAAGAAATAGAGAATGATATAACAGGACACCCATTGCCCTCCTGGCATACCACACACATACGTGAAATCACAAAGTAGATGTTCTTTAGTGTCCCAGTAAGCAACAAAGATATTCTTGAAGTTTTGTTTCTTTTTCATTTTCTTAAAAGTACTCTTAAGCCGCTGGGCATGGTAGCATACGCCTTTAATTTCTAACACTCTGGGGTTAGAGGCAGGTGGATCTCTGTGACATCCAGGCCAGCCTGGTCTACATAGTAAGTTCCAGGCTAGCTGAGGCTACAGGGAGACCCTGTCTTAAACCCCCACACCCTCCCCTCAAAAAAAAGTACTCTAGTTTGCTTTTTCATCTTGCTCCCTATATACATAGAGTCTTTGGACACATCTAATTCTATGCTTCTATTTTATACCTGGAGAAAGAATTTGAATTAATGGCTCTAAGCTACAAGTATAAACTGAAACTACTCCCATCATTTAAAAAATGATTGTTAAATATTTGAACTTTTTAAAAGTCATAAGGATAAGAATACAGCATGGCTGGTGAGGTGGCTCAGCAGGTAAAGGTGCTTGCCACTAAGCCTGATAACCTGAGTTCAATCCTCTGGAGGAGAGAACTGAGTCTCTCAGGTTGTTCTTTGCACCTCTCCATAGATGCACCGTGGCATGCCCCCTCAATAAGTAATTAAAAAGAATGTTTAGGGCTGGAGAGATGGCTCAGAGGTTAAGAACACTAGGTTGTTCTTGCAGAAGACCTGGTTTCGAATCCCAGCACCCACATGGCAGCTGACACCTGTCCGAAACTCCAGTTCCAGGGATCCTACAGCCTCTTCTGTCTTCCTTGGGCATTGCACGACACAGGTGCACTTACCTACATGCAGGCGATACATGTGTACACATAAAATAAAAATAATAAATATTTTTAAAAGTTTAAGGATTTTTTTTTTTTAAATTGTGTGTGTGCACACACCTGCATGATGCCACATATGTGTGGGTTTTCTCAGACCAGAAGAGAGTGTCAGGTACCCTGGAGCTGGGGTTAGAGGCAGTTTTGAGCCGCCCAACGTGGGTGCTGGAAACCAAACTCAGGTCTTCTGCAAGAGCAGTATGTGCTCTTAACTGATGAGCCATCTCTGTAGCCCTAATTAAAATTTTTTTGACTAAAATAATATAGCCAGGTGTGGTGGTTCCAGGCCTGCCTGAGCTACATATAACAAGATCTATATAACAAGATCTGGTCTCAGAACAAAATAAATTTAGGAAATACTCATATCTTGTGTAATTTGTGTTTTTCCTTTACATATTTTGTTACCCTTGGAGAGGTACTTTAATATTTAAAAAGATGCATTTCATCATTCCTTGTTTAAAATCTATTAGTAGTTTTTGTTTGATAATTCTTTTTTTTTTTTTAGGCAGGATCCCCCCAGTATTCCAGCTGGTCTGGAACTGTGTAGACCAGGCTGACCTTAATCTCACAGAGCCCTGCCCCTGCATGCCCTGTGCTGTGATTAAAGGTGTGCACCAGCTTACCTGACTTTGATAAGTCTTTTGTTTCTGTTTTTACAAAGTCTTATAGGTAGCCCAGGCTGGGTTCATTTGAATGTGTAGGAATCCTTCTGCCTTAGCATCCCAAGTGGTAGAATCAGTGAGAGCTGATCTAGTCAGTATTGTCATAGTTGTCAAAAAATGTGCTCCCTCTCTCTTTCCCTCACTCCTCCCTCCCCTCTCTTTCCCTCCCCACCCTCCATCTTTTTGTCAAAAGATGTATTTGGAGAAATTCTCTCTCTCTGTCTCTCTCTCTCTGTCTCTCTCTCTCTGTCTCTCTGTCTGTCTCTCTCCCTCTCTCTCTCTCTCTCTCTCTCTCTCTCTCTCTCTCTTCTCTCTCCTCTCTCTCCTCTCTCTCCTCTCTCTCCCTCACCATGTAACCCTAGCTGGTGGAACTCATCTGTGTGCCTCCAAATGCTGGGATAACAGGCTTGTGCACTCACACCTGACCTCGGATTTCTTTTCTCTTTCCAGTTCCCCCATCTGCTGCCCTTTGTAGCTTCCTACCTGCATTGTCTTCAGGTTTATGTGACCTTTATTTCTTTTTGCGAAGATGAGGACCTTTTCCTTCTGGTGTTTTGTTTTGTTTTTTAAGACAGGTTCTTACTCTGTAACTTAGGCTGGCCTCAACCTTGTAATCCTGTCTAAGCCTCCTAAGTGCCAGAATTACAGGTATGTACAGCTAGGTCCAGCACTTCTCCATAGATGTTCTTTTGTACTTTTGTTGTTTTCTCACTTAATTATACCTCCTGGAAATAACTATATTGGTTTATAGAGATTATTCTCTCTCTTTCTGTGCTACCAAATGAACTCAGGGCCTTAAAATGCTAGACAAGCTGTCTACACTGAGCTACATCCTGACTCTTTTTTTCTTGGTCTTTTTGAGACAGGGTCTCCCTGTAGCCCCAGCTAGCCTGGAACTCACTATGTAGACCAAGCTGGCCTTGATCTCATAGAGATTCGCCTGCCTCTGCCTCCTGAGTGCTGGGACTAAAGGTGTGGATCATCATGCCCAGCTATGACTCATTTTTTAAAAAATATTTTATTATTTTAATTTTATGTGTATCAGCGTATTGCCTGCATGTGAGTGCACCCGTGTCGTGCAATGCCGCAGAGGTCAGAAGAGGGCTTTGGATTCCCCTGGAACTGGAGTTACGGACAGTTTGCAGCCACCATGTGGGTGCTGGGAATTGAACCCAGGTTCTCTGCAAGAGCAGTCAGTGCTCTTAACCGCTGAGCCACCTCTCTAGCCCCATGACTCATTTTTTAAAATAATTGAATACTGCTCCATCATGTGACTGCACCATTAGTTTATTAAAATAGACTTCAGTGTTTGGACATTCAGTACCATTTTGTATTTACATATAATATTCCAAATGCTTTTGACATATATATATATATTTTATCGGAGATATAGATGAATTCCTAGAAGAGAGATTGCTGATACAAAGACAAAATGAGTCATAGTTTTGTTTAGATACTCCTAAGTTGTCCTCCACAGGAGCTGTACTGTTTGCCTTCCCACAGTAGTATATAAGTGCCTGTTTCCCTGCAGCCCTGCTAAAAGGTGTATTGTCAAGCTGGAGTTTTTTTTCTCTTCTGATAGTGAGAAATTATACATTATTGTAGGTTTAATTTTTATTTCTCATTATGAATAAAAGCGGACAATTTTCCATGTGTTTAAAAAGACCATTTTTATGTCTCCCCTTACCTACCTAATACAGCTTTTTATTTTGTTGTTGAGCTGAGTTCTTAATTATGTTACCCAAGCTGGTTTCAAGTTCAAGTCCTTAGGTTTAAATGAGCCTCCCAGCATCAACTTCGCAATTATAAGGACTCTAGGTGTGCACCACCATCCCTGGCTTTTTGTTTCAGGGGGTAGGGGCTGTTGATACAGGTTCTCAACAAACACATGAAACAAAGGCAAATAAATATCTTATCAGGCCAGCTGGAGCTATGGGGAGACACTCTCTCAAAATAAAAAGAAAACGATTTATTTATTTATTTTTATTATTTATTATTTTTATTTTAGGTGTATGAGTGTGTTGCTTGCATGTATGTGAGTGCACCTGTGTTGTGCAGTGCTGTGGAGGTCAGAAGAGGGCTTCAGATTTCCCTGGAACTGGAATTAAGGACAGTTCATAGCTGCCATGTGGGTGCTGGGAATCAAACCCGGGTCCTCTACAAGAGCAGTCAGTGCTCTTAACTGCTGAGCCCTCTCTCCAGCTCCTCATTTATTTATTTTATGTGTTTGTGTGTTTGCCTATGTGAATTTATATGCAACCACATGTGCAGAAACCCACAGAGGCCAGAAAAGGGCATGGGATCCCCTAGGACTGGAGTTTGAAGGCAATTGTGAACTGCCATATGGGTGCTGGGAATTCAGTCCATGTCCTCTGCAAGAGAATGAGTGCCCTTAACTACTGCTGAGCTATCTTTCTAGCTCCTGTTCCTAGTGTTTTTGTTGATATAATCATATTTATTGAATTTTTATTGCCTCTGAATTTTAACTTGTAAAATTCTAGATTGTAGAAAAATTCTGGAATTCCTTTCTGATGTGTGTATATGTCAGAAAGGTATTCCAGAATTTTTCTATAATCTAGAATACACACACACACACACACACATATATATATATATATATACATACATGCAACACACACACACACACACACACCCCAGAACTGGGCCTGCTTGGTGACTCAGCAGGTGGAGACCTGTCACCAAGCCTGATGGACTACCTGAGTTGGTTCCCTGGTACCCACATTGTGGAGGGAGAGAACTGACACCAGCAGGTTTGTCCTCTGACCTCCACATACTGTGGCACGTGCATACCCCTTCCCATACACACATAGGTGCAAAAGGGATAGATAAAATAATCAAAATCTCAAAACTAAAGTAGGATTTAAGTACAATATAGCTGTTCAGTGCTATGTTGTTCTCCCTCCTCAAACAGTGTTATTTCTTAACTATACCTATCTGCTAGACACCTGTAGTAGCCAGGGACGCTTGGTTTCATACATGTTTAAAAATAAAAACTCAAAACCCTTTATCAGTCCTCTAAATGCTCAGTTATTCTAGTTTTAGGAAAATATATGGAAGGAAAAATGTGAAATGTTGTACATACCAAAGATATTGATCACATAAGAAACTGTAAATGTTATATAAATGGCCGCTAGTGGGGAACTGGTTAGATTCATTCTAAACCCTGTTTCTTTTTGTTGTTGTTGTTGTTTTAAAAAAAAAAAAACAACTTTTTTTTTTTTCGGTCTTTTTGAGGCAGGCTCTCCCTGTAGCTCCAGCTGCCTGGAACTCACTCTGTAGACCAGCCAGGCTGGCTTTGAACTCACAGAGGATCCGCCTGCCTCTGCCTCCTGAGTGCTGGGATTAAAGGCATATGCCACCACGCCTGGCTTAAAAAAATATATTTTTTTTTATTTATTATTTTTTCTGTGTGAGTGTATTGCCTGCATGTGTGGAAGTGCACTGTGCCATGCAATGTCCAGGAGGTCAGAAGACTGTTGGATCCCCTGGATCTGGAGTTATAGATGGTTGTTAGCCCCTATGTGGGTGTGGGAATTGAACCTGGGTCCTCTGCAAGAGCAGCCAGAGATCTGTCTGCCTCTACCTCCCAAATGCTGGGATTAAAGACATGTGATAACATGCCCAGCTCTTTTTATAAAGTTTTGGTTTTTTGTTTTTTTTTTGGTCTTTTTGAGACAGTCTCCCTGTAGCCCCAGCTGACTGGGAACTCACTCTGTAGACCAGGCTGGCCTTGAACTCACAGAGATCCACCTGCTTCTGCCTCCCAAGTGCTGGGATTAAAGCCATGGGCCACCATGCTGGGCTTAAAGTCTCTTTTACTAATTGGAAATGGAATAAGTAGATTATATATACATATAAATTATTTCAAAAATAAAAATAGTGCCATAATAAAATAGAGGAATAATTCATAACAAGATAATACAATTTTTTTTCATCTTTTTATTGAGACAGGGTCTCCCTGTAACCCCAGCTGGCCTGGAACTTAATGTAGACCATTCTGGCCTGGAACTCACGGAGCTTTGTCTGCCTCAGCCTCCCAAGTGCTGGGATTAAAGGGATGTGCCACCACGCCTGGCTTGAAATAATACTATTTATAATAATGAGTAGATCAGTATGTTCTTAAGATATGATTATAGCCAGATATAATGACATACTTGTAATTCCAGCACTTGGGAGTGGCTGAAGCAGGAGGATTGACTCTAGTTCAAGGATTGACTGAGCTATAGAGGAAAACCCTGTCTCAAAAAGAAAGAGGGGTGGATACATATTAGCAACAGAAGTCATGATGACTTAAGCAAGCAATCAGCTGCTTAGACCCAGAGGTTGAATCACAGTATCTTACAATTACAAATGCAGGATGATTCAGGGTGTTAGTAACTAAGAAATGCCACAAGCCTCAGTAACTCCAGCTCAAGTTCTGAACAGAACAAAATATAGCCTTGAGAATTCTGTGCAATTAATTGTCATGCTAGAATATTCAGTTATATTAAAACTGTCAAAAATATTTTGCTTTGGGGCTTGACTATAGCTTAGTGGTTACTGCTCTAACCCTGCTTGACTAACATGCAGGAGGTCCTGTTTTTATATGTAATACAGAATTAGATCCTAGGTCATAGAGTTATGTTTGTCTTTCTTTTTCTTCTTTTCCAATCTAATTTAAATCTGAAATTGGAGCTCCCTCAATTTGATAAGTAAAAAGTTCAAGCTTGAAGAAAAATTGAAACAGCAGTACAGTGATTACTTGTGTGCCTGCTGCCTAGGTTGAGCTGTTATTAGTATTTTGTCTGGGCTTTGTGTGTTGTAGAGGAATGTGCCCATTTTTCTCCCCTGTAGCAAAATAGAGTGGGTTTTGTGAAACTTTAAAAGTTCTGCCTATAAGCTTCTCTGCAGGCACCATATCTGCCTAACTGCTTGGAACAATAGGTACACTGTAGGAAGGAGCAGAGCTTCCCTGGACTAGAGAAGAGGGTAATTCTTGTTCTTGTGTGTTTGGAATATGCTCATCTTGTTTCCGTGTATTTTTCAACACCCGGTTGCTAGGCATTTGCAGATTTTTACCTTTTTGCACTTCTGATAACATAAGGTGTCTTAAAGCAGCTGTGCTTGTTTTCTGTCTGTTCCAGGTGACCCCTCTGATAAGCCACCGTGCAGAGGCTGCTCCTCCTACCTCATGGAACCGTATATCAAGTGTGCTGAATGTGGGCCACCTCCTTTTTTCCTCTGTTTGCAGGTAATTCACTGAGGAGAGGCTTTCCTCTCCTAGCTTACTGTCATGAATACAGTAATGCAGAGATGGCTAGAGATATCTTGGGAGGATCTTACCTTTTGAAATCTATTCTTTCCAGTTAGCTTCTCTTTTATATTTTACCAGTAAGTTCAAAAACAGAGCAGATGGGTGAGACAGACTGTTTATTATTCCACAGAGTGTCTCAACTTCATGCTTTTCCAAGTAAATTTCAAGTATTGGGGTTATAGGAATCAGAACTGGCAGATTGCTCCATTTGATCACACTGTTTATTAAATCATTGGGGTGTTGTAATATTAGGACTAATACTAATTATAAGTGCTTGCTCTTTGCCAAGCGCTATTTTGAATACTTAATATGAATTACTCCTTAGATTATCACTACAGTCCTATGAAGTAATAAATACCTTGATTTTATAGAACAAAATTCAGTTAAAGAGAGGTTAAATAATTTGCTTGAGGTTACAAAGGAAATACCATGTTTTAACGAGATCTCAAAGACAATTGATTATAGGAAGCATTCAGGGACTGAGGAGATGGCTCCCTGGATAAAGTGTTTGCTATGTAAGCTTGAGAACCTAAATTTGTATCCCCTGCATCCATGTAAAACCTGGCTGTGGCTGGGCATGGTGGCACATGGCCTTTAATCCCAGCACTAGGCAGAGGCAGGCAGATCGCTCTGAGTTCAAGGCTAGCCTCATCTACATAGCGAGTTCCAGGTCAGCTTGAGCTACAGGGAAACCCTGTATCAAAAAAAAAGACAAAAACAAAACAAAACCTGGGTGTGATAGCATGCACCTTTACCCCAGTGCTGGGGGGGGCGGGGTGGAGGTGGAGATAGGAGGGTCCTGGTGGTTTCTTAGCTAACTGATCTAGCTGAAATGGCAAACTGTAGGTGCAATGAGAGACCATGTCTCAAAAAGTAAGGTGAAATTGGGCATGGTGGCACAGGCTTAGTACCAGCACTCGGAGGTAGAGTCAGGTGGATCTCTGAGTTCGAGGCCAGCCTGGTCTATATTATCAAGTCACAGAACAGCTAGGGTTACATGGTGAAACCGTGTTTCAAAACAACAAAAAACCCTTAAAATATAAGTTGGAAAGCAATGGTTGAATACTCCCAATGGTGACAGGCATTACACAGGCAAGTACACACACAAACACACACCACACACAGAAAAAAGAAAAAACAAAGCACTCCAATTCTAGAAGTGTTAAAATGGGAAAAAACTGCTTGATGAAAATGGGCTTAGTGGTGCTGTTCTATAATATCAGCACTTTGGGAGGATAAACAGTAGGAAACTAAGAGTCCCAAGGTCAACCAGGGTTACATAGAAAAACTTTTTTCAGTACACCAAAAAACAAACCCCCCAAAAAAGAACTCTCTAGAGCCGAGCACTCTAGGTTGGAAATGGTAGTCTATGAATGTAATTTCAGATTTTGTGAGGTAGAGGCAGGAAGATCAGGAATTCAAGGCCACCTTGGACTACATAGGGAGTTTAAGGCCAGCCTGAATTACATGAGACCATGTCTCAAACAAAACAGACACCCACACCACAAAACAAGAAAAAAGTAGAGTACACTCAAAACATCTTTTGTTTTTGTTTTGATTTTGTTTTTTCAAAGACATGATCTTTAAAGACAGATACATGGCCTTGAACTGGGTATGTATCTGAGGATGACCCTGAACTCCTGATTCTCCTGCCTCCATCCCTTAAGTGCTAGGGATGGAACCTAGGCCTTCGTGCATGCTAGACAAACCCTCTACCAACTGAGCTATATCCCTAGCCCTAAGAAAGCATTTTTTTAAAAACTTTATTTAATATGTATGAGTGTTATACCTGCTTGTGTATAAGTGCACCTTTGTCGTGCAATGCCTGTGAAGGCCAGAAGGGGCGTTGAATCCCCTGGAACTGGAGTTACAGATAGTTGTTAGCCGCCATGTGAGTGTTGGGATTCAAAGCTGGGTCTTCTGCAAGAGCAGGCAGCACTCTTAACTACTGAGCCATCTCTCCAGCCCCAGCATTTCTTTTAAATATTTTATTTATTATTTTTATTTTATATGTATGAGTATATTGCCTGCTTGTATGTAAATGCATCTGTGTCATGTAATTCCCACAGAAGTCAGAAGAGGATGTCAGATTTCCCTGGAACTGGTGTTGTGGACGGTGGTTAGCTGCCATGTGGGTGCTAGGAATTCAACCCAGGTCCTCTGCACAAGAGCCAGTACTCTTAACTGCTGAGCCAACTCCAGTGCCAGAAAGCATTTTTTAAAATTTTATTTATTATTTTTATTTTACATGTATGCATGTATTGCCTGCATATAGGTAATTGCACCTGTGTCATGCAATACCCTCAGAGGTCAGAAGAGGCTGTTGGATCTCCTGGGACTGGAGTTACGGACACTTGTTAGCTACCATGTGGGTGCTGGGATTCGAACCCAGGTCTTCTGCAAGAACAACCAGTGTTCTTAACTGCTGAGCCATCTCTCCATCCCAAAATATTTTTATTTATTTATTTATTTATTTGAAACAGGGTCTCCCTGTAGTCCCAGGCCTGGAACTCACTATATAGACCAGGCTGGCCTTGAACTCACAGGGATCGCCCTGCCTCTGCCTCCCGAGTGCTGAGATTAAAGGCGTGTGCCACCATGCCCGCATTTTTAAAGGGTAATTTGTTGAGAACTTATTCATGTATATAAAGGTGTTTTGATCAAATCCATGCCCACTCCCTCCCCTTCAACTCCTCCCATATCTCCCCATCACTTTTTTCTGATAACTTCATGTACTCTTCTTCTTTTGTTTATTTATTTATTTATTTTTATGGGACTTTGAGCTACTCTAACATTCCCCCCTCTGAAGAGGTAACCCTAAAATCTTTTAAGGATTAGATAAAAGCTCCCAAATATTTTCAACATTTTTGTCTCATCCTTTATCTATCATAACAAACCTACATAGACCTTCATCACTTGCTTAGGCTTTCTCATTTTTTCCTATTTTGGAAACTATCTCCATTCCCATATACTTTCAGCATCTTTTATATTCTCATTTTCTTTTTTTTTTCGGTCTTTTTGAGACAGGGTTTCCCTGTAGCCCCAGCTGGCCTGGAACTCACTATGTAGACCAGGCTGGCCTTGAACTCACAGAGATCCGCCTGCCTCTGCCTCCCAAGTGCTGGGATTAAAGGCATGTGCCACCACTCCTGGCTGTCTCATAATTAATTTTTTAAAAAAGAAAATGAGTGCTGGGTGTGGTGGCGCACGCCTTTAATCCCAGTACTTGGGAGGCAGAGGCAGGTGGATCTTTGTGAGTTCGAGGCCAGCCTGTTCTACATAGTGAGTTCCAGGACAGCTGGGGCTACAGGGAGACCCTGTAAGTGAACCTGTTTTGTGCAGTGCCTGCGAAGGTCAGAAGAGGGTATTGGCTGCCCTGGAACTGGAGTTTACAGATAATTGTTAGCCACCATGTGGGTGCTGGGAACCAAACCCAGATCCTCTGTTAAGAGCAGAGCAGCAAGTGCTCTTACTGCAGCTCTACAGCCCCTCATAAATCTGTGGGATTTGTTGTTGTACTGAGCTTACTTACCAAGATACCTGAGGTTGCTGAGGTGGATGTATGACCTGAGGGTATGCACACTGGAAAGCCTTTACCCAGCATGGGTCATGCCCAGAAAGCATTTTTAAAAGTAGCTTTTAAGGGGCTGGAGAGATGGCTCAGCAGTTAAGAACACTGGTTGTTCTTGCAGAAGACTCGGGTTGGGATTTCCAGCACTCACATGGCAGCTAACAACTGTCTGTAACTCCAGTTCCCCTCTTCTGTCTTCTGTGGGCATTGCATGACATGGGTGAACTTACCTACATGCAGCATAACACTCATATACATAAGATAAAAATTATAAATAAAATGTTTAAAAAAATACACACACATATATATATATAT
>NW_008351176.1:24327-32062 GCF_000622305.1 Nannospalax galili
GAGGATTTGAGTACAAGAAACATCAGAGTGATCACACTTATGAAATAATGGTAATGGTGACAGTGCTGGAAATTTTTCTATTCCTTTTTCAAGTATTTATACTGGGAACCAATTTTCTTTATCTCTAAGTCTCTATCGCCTGTGGTTTTTCTTTTTCTCTTCTGAATTTGATATCATTATCAAATTATTTGATAATGATTATCAAAAATGATTTGGTAGTCAGTTTTGTAACCTAAGATATTTAAGTACAAAAATAGTTTAATATGTATAATAATGTATATATAGGACTGGAGAGCCAGCTCAGCGGTTAAGAACAATGGCTGTTCTTGCAGAAGACCCAGGTTCGAATTCCAGCACCCACATGGCAGCTAACAACTGTAACTGCAGTTCCAGGGAATCCAATAGCCCCTTCTGTCCTCCATGGACATTGCACGACATGGGTGCACTTACCTATATGCAGGCAATACACACATACACATACAATAAAAATTAAAATAAAAATTAAAATAAATAATGAATATATGAAATATATAACATGTTTATGTCATTTTTACATTGTAATTATGTAATTTTGAGCTAGTATGATGTTTCACTGCCTGTAATCCCAGCACTCAGGAGGCTAAGGCAGGAGGATTGCCCTGAGTTCAAGGTCAAGCAGGACTGTAGTATGAAATCCTGTTTTAAAAAACAAACAAGTAATTGGGCTGAAGAGATGGCTTAGTGGTTAAGATCTTGTACTGCTCTTCAGAGAGCCTCAGTTGGTTCCCAGTACCCACATTGGGTGGCACACATTCACCCGTAACTCCATCTCTAGGGAAACCAACACCCTTTTTTGGACTCAAATGTGCATATGCCTTCCCCTCCCCCCATAATTAAAAACAAAATAAATCTTAAAAAACAAACATTTTAAGAAATAGAAAAGAATTTGAAGCAACAAACTGGTTTATAGAATCGAGTAAGACTGGTTTGACTGATGCCTTTGCCACCTTTAAAGAGAGAGAGTGCTGCCACGCTCCCAGCCCCTGGCTAAGGGCACAGGTGATTTAGTAAGACAAAGTGGATAATCAGGTCTGCTTGAGAGGCACGTATATCTTTGTTAAAATAATATTGTCTGGAGGTTGAGGTGATAGCTTAGTGATAGGGCTCTTCCCTAGCACGTAGCAAGCCTTGGATTTGGTCCCTAGTATGGGGTGGGGGTGAAGGGGTGTCTGGGGAAATTTTATTTTAGGAGTATTTTAAGCATATAACTAAATCAGATTCACCATGCAAGTTTCTGACATTTAACTTCTGATATAGTTTTTCTTATAGTAATAATTCCACAGTGTAGATTAATCATTTGGCACTATATTCATTTTTCTATAGCTGCTGTTACAAGTTATGAAAAATGAAGTGGCTAAAGGCAGCACATTTATTATCATAGTTTAGAAAGTCAGAAAAGCAGTTGCCTTACTGGTTTGCTATAAGGCTTATGAGGCTGAAGTCGAGGAGTTGGCCAACTTGATCTTTTATCTGGAACCCCTGGGAAAGAATCTGTTTCTGGGTTCATTCAGGTTATTGGCTGAATTTACTGCCTTGAGGCCGAAAGATTGGTGCCTTTGATTCCTTACTGGCTGACTGTTGGCTAGAGTTTGTTCTTGGCTTCTAGAGGCTGCCCTGACTTCTGGCCTCCTTTTACCATCTCCAAAGCCAGTGATACTGGGAGTCTTTGAGGGCTGTTGATGTAATGGTTTAGAGCCTCTGACTTCCTGCCTTATCTTTTTTTTTTTTTTTTCCAATTTAAAACAAACTTATTTTATATGTATGTTGTAAAGTGCCCATGGAGGCCAGAAGAGGGTGTTGGATTACCCTGGAGCTGGAATTACTGACCTAAATTTATTAGCTGCCTTGTGATTGCTGGGAACTGAACCCAGATCCTCTGCAAGAGTTGCCAGTGCTTTTAACTGCTGAGCCATCTCTCCAGCCCCATTTTCCTTATCTTGTTTAATTTAGCAGTTTCTCTGATTCTTCTGCCTTCCTCTAATACTTTTTTTATTTTTATTTATTTAATAACCACATGATTAGAAGCATTTCATTACAGCTTTAACATACTCAATAACAATTCCTAGAGCAAAGGTACATCTCTTTCAAAAGTAGCTGTAAATTTTTAGGTTCACAGTTGAATTAATACAGTTATATAATATTGAACTCAGTATAAACTGTAAGACATAAAATTGAATGAGTTTTTAACCTTTTAAAAAGATCTCCATTTCTTTTAATATTTTTATTTTATTTTATTTTCATTTTTTTTATGTGTATGAGTGTATTGCCTGCATGTATGTGAGTGCACCTGTGTCATGCAATCCCTCGGAGGTCAGAAGAGGCTTCAGATTCCCCTGGAACTGGAGTTAAGGAAGGTTTGTAGCCGCCATGTGGGTGCTGGGAATTGAACCTGAGTCCTCTGCAAGAACAGTCAGTGCTCTTAACCACTGAGCCATCTCCCCAGCCCCTCCATTTCATTACATAGTTTCCTACAAAAAGGCTCATTTTTTATGCTACTAACACATTTGCACATATGTCTCTAATCTCTATGTATCTGATTATTACTAGTCACAGTCGGTTACACTCAGATCATTCCTCTTTGTTTTTGTTTTTTGAGACAGGGTCTCCCTGTAGCCCCAGCTGGACTGGAACTCGCTATGTAGATCAGGCTGGCCTTGAACTCAGAGATCTGCCTGCCTCTGCCTCCCACATGCTGGGATCAAAGGCATGCGCCACCATGTCCTGCCAGATCATTCCTCTAATACTTTCAAGGGCTTCTGATTTCTTTGGGCTCAGCTAGATAAATCAGGCTTAGCTCCCTACTTTGTTAGTTGATTAATAACTTTACATCTTCAGGTTCTTTTACCCCAGTACCTAGTATTTGATTGAATAATAAAGAGACCAGAATCTTGGGAGGAGTGGGAAATGTTTAGAATTCTTCCTACTTTGGATTTCACGGCACATTTGTTCATAGCACATTTACGTGGGTCTCTTAAAAGATTAGAAAGGAACTAGGGATATAACTGTTGGTAGAGTACTTACCTAGCATGCATGAAGCCCTGGGTTCCATCCTCAGTATCACAATAAACTAGGTGTGGTGGTACACTAGTAATCCCAACACCTGGGAAGTAGAGCCAGCAGGATCAGTAGTCCAACTACATAATGAGTTGGAGGCCAACCAGGGCTACATGAAACTCTGTCTTAAAAACAGAAAAACAAAATAAAGCATTCAAAGTGACTCAACATGAGTCTGATTTTTGTTATACAGATTTCTGGGCCTATACTCCCGAGAGTCAGGTTCTAGACTATTAAGAATTAGTCAAAGAAAAACTGCTTATAAGAGTTCCTGGGAGATGCCCGACATGGTGGCAAACGCCTTTAATCCCAGCACTCAGGCGGTAGAGGCAGGCTGAGCACTGTGAATTCAAGGCCAGCCTGGTCTACATAGCAAGTCCCAGGCCAGCTGGGACTACATGGAGACCCTGTCTCAAAAAGACCAAAAAAAAAAAGGTTCCTGGGAGACAACTAACTAGCCTTTTCCTACAGTGTTTGGTCTTTTCAAAAACATTTTTAAGTGGTTTGTTTTTTTTGAAACAGTTTCAAACCCAGGCTGGCCTCAAACATGCTGTGTAGCCAAGAATGATCTTGAATCTTGGATCCTCTGCCTCCACCTTCCAAGTACTAGGTTTACCAGTCTCTTATGAATTACATCTTCACTGACTTGAAACAGCAACACAAACACTCCCCCTTTGTCAGCTGCACAATAAATGAAGGGCTGGAGTTTGGTGAGAACAGCTGTGGCTTTGAGTTCATCTCACCAGTGACTAGGTCTTCAGAAAACTGACTTATTCCTTCCAAATCTACATAAGAATATCTAGATCCAGATTTTGTGTGTGTGGTGGTGTGGTCCAGGGGACTGGAACTCAGATCCTTGTTCATGCTACCATTGAGCTATAGTCTCAATCCTCAGATTTACTCATTTGAAAGAGTAAAATAACTCTTTATGAGATAATTATATAACTTAGTCATAGTATAGTCATGCTCAGGCCGCGTAGGAAAGCTGACTGAGCTCTGTAGCTGTTCTGGGCATCATGTCTTCCACATAATGCAGAAAACATTGTTTTACTCCAGCCATATCCACTTAACTTACTATGTCACCCTTTTCTCACATCAGCACCCATATAGGGTGCTGAATTCGGGAAGCCTTTAGCACTTTGGGACTACTGAACTTCAGGGAGCCTTTGGGGCTTTGGGACTACTGATAACGTTCTTCATTGTAGCCAATCTTACCTATTTCAATAAAATCTTTCCTTCTGTGGGAAGGGTGACTAGCTTTTGACTTTCTACACTCAGCCACTAAAAACTTGATTTCTTTGCATTATGAAGCATCAGATAACTTTAAATGGTTTTCAGTCTTTTTATCATCTCACAGTGATGTATTTTGGGAAGTTATTCATGCTGTGGTGGGTGGTGCATTAATCAGGATTTCTGAATTCTATACCTATTTTTGTCTTTTAATTCTTAGAATCTTGAGCAAGTGAAGGCAGCTTTTCTACCACACCCTTTATACCAGCAATTCTTAAACTTTATCACCTGAGACCTTAGAATTATAGATTTCCAGGTCCCATTGTTTGAGATTTTTGGCTTATACTCGGTATGGTCAAGTTTTGGTCAGGAATCAAATAACATTGATTCAACTTAAGGGAAAAAAATGTCTTTTTTTCCCTTCTGTAATACAGAAAGTTTTTATTATAAAGTTGTTAAGGAGTACTTAGTATTCTGAAACAGTTTTAGAAATAACAGACTTTTCCGTTAATGTGTGAGTTTTCATATTTACATATCTTGATAGTTCTTGCCAGATTGAGTATGGTTGGTATGGGTTTAATAATGTGTTCTCTGTTAGATCTCAGAACAGCATATATCCATATTCATAGTACGAGCTTAGATCAAAATGTATTGGTTATTACTGTGATTTTACTAATGGGACTGAATTTTTTTTTTAGTCACCAACAAAGCTATAACAATTTTTAAATACCTGTGTAATCTGAAAACCTCCGTGTGTTCTTTTTTTTTTCTTTATATTGTAGAAAATTTCAGACATACACTAAAGAAAATGATGTTATTTATTTTATAGCACCTACCTGTGCACTACTTTGTGGCTTAAAGTAGTAACCATTTCATCCCCTCCCACAATTTTTCTGGCTTGGGGGTTCAGATCAGGCACAGAGAAGTTGGTCCTCAGCTCTACTTCCTGGGGTTATAGAGCCCAAGTGACTTTCTCACATACCTCTGGCACCTCATAGGAGGTTTTCAATTTACTCCTCAGCTTCCTCTCAACTGAGGACATGATTGTTCTGCATAGTCTCAGGGCCACTCTCTTCATGTGGCCTCCCCACATGGTCTTTTCAGCAAGGAGGATAGCTTTTTACTTGGTGGCTATATATAAAATATAAAAATAGAAGGTACCAAGTTTTAAGTCACAAGTCTAACCCCTACTAAATGAGAATGCTAAGTTCATCAGGAGCTACCATTGAAACCAACTACCACATATAGTATATTTCCATATATCCATCACCAGCTCTTAAAATTACCATTTCATGGGGCTAGAGATATGGCACAGCAGTTAAGAGCACCTACCACTCTTGCACAGGACCATAGTTCAGTTTACCCATCTCAGACAACTCACAACTGCCTGATACTCCAGCTCTAGAGGATCTGATGCCCTCTTCTGGCCTCCATGGAAACCTGCACCCAGATGCTGGACATACCCACACAGAGGTGTGCACATATACACATAATTAAAATTAAAGGCACTGAAGAGATGGTTCAGTGTTTAAGAACACTGGCTGCTCTTGCAGAGGACCTGGATTCAATTCCCAGCACCCATATAGCAGCTAAAACCATCTGTAACTCTAGTTCCAGGGGAATCCGATGCCCTCTTTTGGCCCCTGGGTGTTGTATGACGTGGGTGCATTTTACATGCAGGTGAAACACTCATACACATAAAATGAAGATAAATAGAATAGCCAGGTGTGGTGGCCACACCTTTAATCCCAGTGCTCTGGAGGCAGAGGCAGGTGGATCTCTGTGGGATGGAGGCCAGCCTGGTTTCCATAGGGAGTTCCAGGCCAGCTGGTAGAACTAGGAGATCAGGTATTCACAGTAATTGTTGACTACATAGCAAGTTGGAAGCCAGCCTGGTTTATATGAGCCCTTGTCACTTCCAGCCCCCCAAAGAGTGACCTATTCTTTTGCTTAAATGAATGTAAACACATGTTTTATTTCTAACTTTCTTAGGTAAATGAGAATGTACAGAAATATATGTCTCCAGCCAGGTGTGGCGGTACACACTTTTGATCCCAGCACTCAGGAGGCAGAGGCAGGTGGATCTCTGTGAGATTGAAGAGAAGTATGTCTCTGGATGTGTTACATACCAGTTACGGGCGATAATATTAATTAGAGTCCCTTATAGCTAATGAAGGTTGGGATGGGAGAAACAGAAACTAATATATCTTAGGGGCCTCTGATAAAGTCTGCGGGGTGGGGTATCTGTTTGCTTCCACATGTGCATGAGGGTACATGTGTACATTTGTGTGCATGCATGTGGAGGCCAGAAACCAATATCAGGCATCTTCCTGAAACAGTCTCCACCTTATTTTTTGAGACAGGTTCTCTCACTGAAGCTGGAGCTCACTAATTCTGCTAGATAGTCTGGCCAGCAAGCCCAAGGGATCTGTCTGCCTCTGCTTTCCCAGTGTTGGGATTACAGATGTACATGTCACATTTTTAGTCTTTTTAAAATATTTTATTATTTTTACTTTATGTGTATGAGTGTCTTGCCTGCATGTATGTAAGGGCACCTGTGTTGTGCAATGCCCATGGAGGTCAGTAGAGGGCATTGAATTCCCAGGAACTGGAATTACAGATGGTTGTTAGCTGCCATGTGTATGCTAGGAGTCAAACCAGGTCCTAACCACTGAGCCATCTCTCTAGCCCCTAAGTCTTTTTTTTTTTCCTTTTCTTTATTTTTTTGGGGGGTGTGTTTTTGAGACAGGGTTTTCCTGTAACCCCAGCTGACCTAGAACTCACTATGTAGACTTGGTTAGCCTTGAACTCACAGAGATCTGCCTGCCTCTGCCTCCCAAGTGCTGGGACTAAAGGTGTATGCCATCATGCCCCAACAGCCCTGGTCTTTTTAAATTATGTACTGCAATTGGGATTTTTGGGTGTCATTTCTGTCTCTGTTCTCAGTCAAATCTTTTTTTCTCCTTAGACCTCAGACTTTCCTGTTCTTGATCCCAGCTGGACTGCTCAAGAAGAAATGGCTCTTTTGGAAGCTGTAATGGACTGTGGCTTTGGAAACTGGTAAACATTTAATGTTGAGTGGTTCTGTCCTCATAGGCTCAAAAAAGAAACTGCTATTGAAACGTAAAGGGAGGAACCCCAGAAATGGAAAAGCTGTACTGCTTTCCTGTTGACTAGGGGACAAGTTCTCTTCCTTGTACACATTATCTTCCAGGCCTGAAATGCACTACAGGAGTACAGGATGCTTAGTGGTCCATGACCTAGCGATCTAAAAGGTCACTTTGGCTATGTTAACACTGAGAGAGTTGTTCCTTCATGAATAGCGAAGAAGTGTAGATTTACTAATTATTGTTCCCTTTCAGATTTTTTAAATTATTTATTTAATAACCATATAATTAGAAGAAGCATTTCA
>NW_008351176.1:32866-40283 GCF_000622305.1 Nannospalax galili
GAAGGTATTGCTTGTCTGGCATTGTTGCTTGTTATGTAGCCTTTAGCTATACATATGGACTCTTATGAATTTATGTTGGCCCATTTAATCTTTGGTTATGCTTTACTTTTTAGTGTTTAAGGCCATACAGTTGGTCCAGATAAACCGATTTATTTTTAAACCCTTTCAGATTTTTCTAGGCAATAAGTTCCATATTCATTATTTAAGTGAATCAAACTTGAAGTGGATGCTCATAGCTTACCTGAGACTCAAGTTTCCCTGCTTTCCCTGTGTTTTCTGTTTTTGGCTTTCAAACGTCCTTTCTTGAACTTAGGAGAATTAAGCAAGACTTTGTCATTACCCTATGAGGCTACCACTTTCAGTTTTTAAGTGTATATGTGTGCCTGGGAGGGTGGCTTTTTCTTTGCCCATGCATATACACATGGCGGTCAGAGGTTGACGTCCTGTGTCTTCCTCTCTGTTGTTCTCCACATTGTTTTTTGAGACTGGGTCTCTCATTGAACTTAGAGCTTGTAGTTTAAGCCAGACTGGCTGACCAGCAAGCCTCTGGGATTCACCTGCCCCCTCAGTGGTGGAGTTACAGATGCAGGCCACCATGCCCAGCTTTTACATGGGTGCTAGGGATCTGAATTCAGTGCACAGCAAGCACTTTACCCACTGAGCCACCTCCCTAGTTCCCCGTTTTTACATTTTTGGAACACTCTTACGCTGATAATTTTGTTTTGTGAACTACTAGGTAACAGAGGCATTTATAACATTTCGTTCATCAGGGATCTGAAACTGAGGGAGTTAAATTATTTCTCATCGTTACATAACTTATTAGTGAAGAACCATTACTGGATCCCTCCTGTCCTGACTTGCTGATGTACAGACTTTCCTGGTACTATTAGGAGATAAGATGCTGCCCTCCCTATGGCCAGGGTCCAGGAGACCAGAGTTCATGTCACCTGTTTATATTCATTCATTTAGCATCACAAGATACTTTTTGCTATGGAGAATACCAAAGAAGGGAAAAAACGGTCACCTGTGACAGTGTGCTAGTCATCTTTGGCTCAAGTTTTAGTTTTTGTTTGTTGTTCTCTCTAAAGTGGCTTAACCCTCCCTGTCTTTTTTCCCTCTTAGCAAAGACTAGGAAAATGTCTATTACTGGCTTGGGGGCTGTAGCTCAGTGTTAGAGCTCTTGCTTAGCACACATGACAGGCTAGTTTCAATCCCTATCACCACACAGAAGAAATAACAGTTACTTTTGCATCTGGTGTGGCTAAGGCACGAAGCTTAATGGTGAGAGCACAAGAATTGAAGATTTAAGACAGACATTCTGCTCTCAAGAAACTTGTTATGTAGGATAGAAATCAGACTGTTCACGATTAATGTACATAAAGCAGAGCGTAGTGATGTCTGAGGAGGAGGGCAGGGGAAGGGTTGTGCAAGAGTTAGCTTGAGGAGAGGACTTAGGATGGACTAGGATGACCTAGAAATAACAGGATGAACATGTTATGTTGATATAAACTACAAAACACTATATAAGGGCTGGAGAGATGACTCAGTGGTTAGGAGTGTGTATGCTCTTCCAGAGGACCTGTATTTGGTTCCTAGCACCCAGGTCTGGCTGCCTATAACTCCAGCTCCATGGAAAGCCAATGCCTCTGACCTCACCTGCACATACCCACAAGGAGACACTCAAATACACAAATATTTTTTAATAAATCTTTTTAAAATATGCAAAAATAAAGCTATATTTTGCATGTCCCAAGATGATTTATTGTTATGATAATCTTCTGAAATTTTTAAGATTTGTGTGTCTATGTGAAAGGCATGCCACTTGGGAGGATACCCATGGAGGCCAGAAGAGGGTGCCACATCCCCTGGAACTGGAGTTACAGGCAGTTGTGAGACACCTGATGTGGGTGCTGGGAACTGAACTCTGGTCCTTTGGAAGACAGGAAGTACTCTTAACCACTGAGCTATCTCTCCAATACCCCTAAACAATTTTTAAAAAATAATATTTATTGTGTATGTATATGGGGCATACATATAGAAGTCATGACAATTTGCATGAATTTTTTGTTTGTTTGTTTGAGACCATGTCTCACTTTGTAGCCCTTGCTGGCCTAGAACTTGCTATGTAGACCTGACTGACCTCAGACTAACAGAGATCTGCCTGCCTCTGCCTCTTGAGTGCTAAGATTAAAGACATGTACCACCACACCTGGCTATTTATTTTGAATCAGGGTATCTTGTATCCCAGGCTGGCCTTTGAGCTTAATGTGTAGCCAAGGATGAACTTTAACTTCTGATCCTTCTGCCGACACCCTCTAAGTGCTAGGATTGCAGGTATGTGCCACCATGCATGGTTTATGCAGTGCTGGAGATTGAACCTAGGGCTTCATGCATGCTAGGAAGGCACTTTATCAATTGACCTACATCTCCAGCCTGGAAATAAAGGTGGTTATAGTCATCTTCCTTTTAGTGAAAAGGAAAGGACCATTTACTGTTTTATATCTTGGAGTAGCAGGATTTGGAACATGAGATCACAGAATATCAGGGGCATGTTTGTCTCACCAGTTTGCTGTTATCTCCTAGACATGTTTGGAGGTATCGGATTATTGATACTGTATAGATTTGACTGAAAATGTGAAAAGAGAAAATCATGCTTTCAGTGTTATATAAAAATAAAAGAACTCTCTTCCCTCTTTTCCCCACATTTTTTCTAGGCAGGATGTAGCTAATCAGATGTGCACCAAGACCAAGGAGGAGTGTGAGAAGCACTACATGAAGCATTTCATCAATAACCCTCTGTTTGCATCCACCCTGCTAAACCTGAAACAAGCTGAGGAAGCCAAAACTGCTGACACAGCCATTCCATTTCACTGTAAGTGCCTGCCTATTTGGGTAAGAGATACTTAGCCCATCCTTGGACCCTGTTTCCATAGCAGATAAACAGTGATTTGATGACTTAGACAGATAAAGTGCTTGTGGAAGATAAGCTTGAGTCAAGGCATATGGCAAGGAAAGAGCACATCCCAGAGGGCAGAATTGTAGCCACCCACTCTGGATCCCTTAGAATTTGTTAATGTTAACATTGCTTTTGTAAGATGTGACGTCCAAAATGGGCCAGGCTATCTATACTGTCAGGAGTGTAAACCTTTTTACCATCCCTTTTGATGGATTATAATCAACAATAGGAGTTGCTTACCAGGGTTCAATATTGCCTCAATATCAAGCCCTAAGAGCAATTTGTTATTCTTGTTCACTTGGTTATGGCAATGAAGGCAAACTCCATTTTCATGCCTATGGGATCAGTGGGTCTTTTGCTAAAATGTAACCAAAACATGATGAATTATAAATGGACTTTTTGATGAATGATCCCAGAGCACAAGTAATGACATATGAATGTTTTCCCTTCCGCCTGCCCTTTCCTCATGCTTCCTAGAAGCAGCTTTGTAGCAGACTTCTTCAGAAGCTGCTGATATCTCCTATTTAGATAGCACTTTGAATGTTAGCACTTCCTTCAAATCCATTAGACTCATTTGTTTCTAACAGCAACCCAGAGGAATAAACAGAATGGATGTGTTTGTGTTAAGCATAAGGAAACTGAGACTAAAAAGTTAGACCATTTGTGCATGGTTGTAGAACTGTTGTAAGCTTTACTTCCAAATCCAGTGTTTTACATCTCTTGGATAAGATTTGTAAATTGATGTTGGTGGTCCTAAGGGTCAAGGGATCTGAAGCTAATAAGATAAATACTTGGGCTCTTAACATTATTGAAAGAAAAGATCTTTGGTTTCCTTTCATTTGGGGAATGCTAAAATCAGAGGGCTGAGCCACGGAGATGGCACCTGCTGCTAATCCTGACAACCTGAATTCAGTCCCTGAGACCCATGTGGTAGAAGGACAGAGCACTCCTGAAGATTGTCCTCTGAATTCCACATGCACACCATTGCACCAGTTTTTTAAAACCAGAGTTTTTTTTTTTTTTTTTTTTTTAAAAGGATTCCTTCAGTCTTAATTTCCCTTTTTAGGAAGTCATTCTGGGGCTTGGTGGGTGTGGTAGCACATGCCTGTAATCCCACCGATACCACGTAGGAGGCTGAGGTAGGAGGATTCTGAGTTTGAGACTAGTGTAGGATCTATAGCAAGTTTGAGGTACTCTGTCTCAACACAAAAGAAAATGGCCAAAAGAAGCCATTCATACACTTTTTGCTTTATAAAACCCTTTTGAGACAGGGTCTCACTATGTAACCCCAGCTGGCCCTGAACTCACTATGTAGACCAAGCTGGCCTCAATCTCAGAGAGATCTGCCTGCCTCTGCCTCCCGAGTGCTGGAGTTAGAGGTGTGCACTACCACACCCAGCCTTAAAAATAAGTCTTTTGCCGGGTGTGGTGGCACACAACTTTAATCCCAGCACTCGGGAGGCAGAGGCAGGCAGATCTCTGTGAGTTCAAGGCCAGCCTGGTCTACATAGTGAGTTCCAGGACAGCTGGGGCTACAGGAAGACCCTGTCTCAAAAAAAGTCTTTTAAAAAATCCAGAATGTAAGTGCATTTGACATTTTCATGTTAACATTTTATTAATATGAAAAACCCATTCTTCCTTCCAGCTGCAGATGACCCTCCCCGTCCTGCCTTTGACTCTTTGCTTTCCCGGGATATGGCAGGGTACATGCCAGCTCGAGCAGATTTCATTGAGGTAAGAGAAACCTGTTTTTAGCACAAGATGGGAAAAACTTACTTGGTTTCTGATGACACATTTATCTTTTACCTATAGGTTCTGCGCTACTAAAAGGAGAAAAGGAGATTTTTCAAAACACTGTAATTTTAGGGCGAACGGTGTCACATTTTCTTCATTCCTTTTCCTTTTCTTTTGGTCTTTTTGAGACAGGGCCTCCCTGTAGCTGCAGCTGGCCTGGATTCACTACAGAGACCAGGCTGGCCTGTCTCTGCCTCTGCTGGGGTTAAAGGCATGCACCACCACACCCAGCCCTCATTCCTTTTCTTATTTGTGAGCACTCACTTGTGGAGCAGTGAAAGTTCTTCCGAATAAGAACCTACTTCCTTAACTGCGCTGGTGTTGCTCCCACTTCCTTTGTAGTGTGGACTTTCTGTGGTTGTCATTCCACAATGAGAAGGTTTCAAGGTTGTGTTCTATCAAGGCCCAAGCCTAACTAAGCCTAAGGATTAGGTAGTGCATAATTTAAAATTTTCAAATCATAAAGTTTCTGTTGAAGGGGCTGGAGAGATAGCCCAGTGGTTAAGAGCACTGACTGCTCTTGCAGAAGAACCGGGTTCAAGTCCCAGAACCCACATGGCGGCTACGAACTGTCCTTAACTCCAGTTCTAGGGAAATCTGAAGCCCTCTTCTGACCTCCGCGGCATTGCAGGACACAGATGCATTCATATACGTGCAGGCAATACACACATACACATAAAATAAAAATAATAAAACATTAAAAAAATTTCTGTTGCAACTAAACTTTGCTCTTATTATCCAAAGTAGTATAGAAGCATTTTGAGTTTTAGATGAGCCTGGGCTACATGAGACAGGTGAGACTCTGTCTCAAAATTTATATATATATATGGCGTCTTTCATGAATGATCCCAGAGCACAAGTAATGACATATGAATGTCAGATGATTCATAAACAATGAATATGCCTATGTCCAATCAAGTTTGTTTCCTGTGCTGAATGTATTAGCACATACCTTTAATCTCAGCACTTGGGAGGAAGAGACAGATCTCTGTGAGTTAAAAAGGTTTATTTCCGGCCGGGCGCGGTGGCACACGCCTTTAATCCCAGCACTCAGCCTTTAATCCCAGCACTTGGGAGGCAGAGGATCTCTGTGAGTTCAAAAGCCAACCTGGTCTACATAGTGAGTTCCAGGACAGCTGGGGCTACAGGGAGACCCTGTCTCAAAAAGACCAAAAAAAAAAAAAAAAAGTTTATTTCCCAAAACAGGCAGTAGCCTAGATGGTAGTCGCTGACATTTGCACTATATGTATACATGTGTATAATGAAACAGTATGTTCCTCATTTGAACAGGGACTTTTTTTGAAAAAGTGAAAGTAGTCATTAGAATCTTGATTGTCTTCTGGTCTGCATCTGTGGTGCTCCTGGAGAGAACTTGAAAATTAGAGCTTAGCTCACCATAGCTCCTCGGCTTTTTGTTCATTGGCAGGTGGTATTATAGAGCTATCCAGCAGTCACTCCAACCCTGAATTGTCCATGTTGAATAGAATGTGAACTGATCTGCTCATTGTATTATATAAGCAATATTATTGGGGCTGGAGAGATGGGTCAGTGGTTAAGAGCTCTGGCTGTTCTTGCAGAGGACCCAGGTTCAATTCCCAGCACTCACATGACAGCTAACAACTACCTGTAATTCCAGTTCTAGGGGCTCTGACACTCTCTTCTGGTCTCCACAGGCATTGCATGACCTGGGTACACTTGCATAGGTGCAGGCAAAACACTGATATACATAAAATAAAAATAATAAGTCTGATTAATTAAAAAACATTGCTGACTAAAGAGATCCCTCAGAAGGTAATAAAAAGTAAAGTAATTAATACAGGCAACTTTTTTACCAACATATTTAAAGGTCTAATCAAAGATTTTCTTTGGAATGAACAGATTGTTTGACAGCATTCCTAACATTACACCTATTCTAAGTCTTTGTTTTCATGAAAGACTCTCAGATTTTTCCTCTGATTTTTCTCTTATTTATCATAATACCCTGGCATTTTATCTAATTTCATTTTTTTTTTTTAAATATGTGTATCTGTGCATATCTGTGCAAGTGCCCACCAGGCTGGAAGAGAGCATCAGATCTCCTGGAGCTAGAGTTACAGGTGGTTGTGAGCCACCTGACCTGGGTGCTGGGAACTGAACTCTCGTCTTCTGTCAGAGCAATAAGAGAACATCAAGTACTCCAACGCTGAGCCAGCTGTCAGCCCCTAATTTAGTATTTGGGGGTAGGGGTTCTTTTTGAGATGGGTAGCCATAGTTGACGTAGAACTTGTTATACTGACCAGTCTGGCCTCAATCTCACAGAGCTCTGCCTGCTACTGCCTCCTGAGTGCTGGAATTAAAGGAGTGTACCATCATGCCTAGCCTAAATTTAGTTTAGTATTGTTTTGTTTGTTTTTTTTTGTTTCGTTTTTTTTTTTTTTTTTTTTTGTTTTGTTTTTTTTTTTTTTTTTTTTGGTCTTTTTGAGATAGGGTCTCCCTGTAGCCCCAGCTGGCCTGAAACTCACTGTGTAGACCAGGCTGGCCTTGAACTCACAGAGATCCACCTGACTCTGCCTCCCGAGTGCTGGGATTAAAGGTGTGCGCCACCACACCCGGCAAATTTAGCATTTTTTAATAAGTGTCAATTCATGTGTTTTCTCTTTATTTCTACAGTGTGGCTACTGTAAAGAT
>NW_008351176.1:41960-45691 GCF_000622305.1 Nannospalax galili
GTCTTTTTGAGATAGGGTCTCCCTGTAGCCCCAGCTGGCCTGAAACTCACTGTGTAGACCAGGCTGGCCTTGAACTCACAGAGATCCACCTGACTCTGCCTCCCGAGTGCTGGGATTAAAGGTGTGCGCCACCACACCCGGCAAATTTAGCATTTTTTAATAAGTGTCAATTCATGTGTTTTCTCTTTATTTCTACAGTGTGGCTACTGTAAAGATGTATTCAAAACTGATGGGTTTGTTGTCTTTTTTTTTCTTTTCTCCTAACAGGAGTTTGATAATTATGCAGAATGGGACTTAAGAGACATCGATTTTGTTGAAGATGACTCAGACGTTTTACATGGTAACATTTATCAAATGCTTACTGAGTACAAATATGTGACAACATTGTGTCAGATGCTGGGAATATAAGGGTGAATAAAACATAGCTCCTGCCTCAAGGGATTCAGAACTTAGTGGCTGGACTGGTAATGTAGTTCAGTGGTAGAGCGTGCCTGGGGCTCTGGATTGGATTCAGGCATCACACAAAGAAAATCTAGTGGTTAAGTTGTTGCACTTACCCATGATCAGGTTTTGATCACTGAGAATAGGACGTGATAATAGTGAGAGTACTTAGGACTGTGCAGTCCCTTGGCCTGTGTGATCTTTGGCTGAGGTAAGCCTGCACTGAGGTAATTAAGTGACCCTTACTTGCCTCCTTAGAAGGAAGAAAATAGTATAAATGGTATAATGACCTTGGAATTTCAGTTAAAACTGCAGATATTGAATGTGCACGTGGAGGGCAGAGGACAACCTCAGGTGTCATTCCTTGGGTGCTGGCGACTTTTTTTTTTTTTTTGAGGCAAGGTCTCTCTCAGTTGCCTGGATCTTGAAAGTAGCAAGGCCAGTCAGCCAGCCCTAGGGATCTGCCAGACTCCATTGCTCCAGCACTGAGATTACAAGCTTGTACCATTACTCCCAGCTTTTCCTTTATGTGGGTTCAGGTTAAGTACTTTACCAACTGGACCATCTCCCCAGCCCTGTCCTGTTGTTGTTGATGTTGATAGCATTTCAGAAGCACTGGAGGTCAGAGGAATGCCTTCTGGTGAAACCACAGCAGTGCTTTGTTTATGGCTTTGAACTCTTATGGTAGCTTCTTTGGCAACATGACCCATGTCTGGCACGTGTTGCCTTTGAGGAGTTTCTCAGAATATCCAGAGAAGGGGTCTAGGAGCCCAAGAAGACTCAGGAAGGAACAGAAAGGAGCTTTTACTCAAACCTGGCACACAGAGAGCAGCACAGATTGGTGGGAATCTGAGCACTGATTCAGCCATATGCTTGCTTCTGAGTCACTGTGACGTCTTAGGCAAGTCCTTGGAGTCTTGCTTGCTGTTTGTGTCCCATATCAGTAAAGAATGAGTGGCACTGTTTAGTCAGAGTGTAAATGTCTCCAATGAATGATGGTATACAGTTTAGATCAATGTTTTTCCTATTCCATACTATTATGCTCAGTATTACTGAGCATTAACAACATTCCTTCTAGGTTTCCTCACTTCTAACTACTGGAAAGAGTATGAGCTGATGCTACCAAGCTCTTTTCTTTGTGTCACCAAAGACTTGCACTGATTCATGGAATTAAGCCAATAAAATTGGCTTCATGGTCCATTATAGAGGCATGGGATACAACAGAGGGATAATTAATTGCATTCCAAGTATACCAGAGGCTTTCAGAATGGGCCCAGGAAGGGTATGACAGGTGAAGCAATGTCCAAGGAAAAAATATAGGGAAGTTCTGGAATCTGTAAGTGGTACCTTCTATGAAATAAGCCATTACTGGTTCCAGGAGAGAGATGCAAAGGACTCATAACATGGCACTCAGATCTTGTGATGTTGTGAGATCTCAATGCAGATGTGTAGTGCTTGCCTTTCATTTGTGAAAATCTCTCTTAAATTTGTAGGCTACTCTTTGCCCAAGTTTCTCAGGCCTCTAAAATTCTGGGTGTATCATCCCTCTAGCTGTTGTCCTGTGACCAGGCAGGTGAGAGGCATTATGAACGCCTGTGCCTGAGTCTGTGGTTGCACAGACCACAGGGTTGCACATGAGTATAATTTGTTCTCATTCTGGTTGGTTGGTTGGTTGGTTGGTTGGTTGGTTGGTTGGTTTCAGACAGGGACTAACTCTGTAGCCTAGATTGACTTAGAACTCACTATGTAGGCCAGACTGGCTTCAAACTTGTGATTCTCTTGCATCTGTCTATCAAATGCTGGTATTTCGTGCATCTGCCACAGTGCCAAACTCATAAACCCCCTCTATTTTGAAAATTAATTTCAGCAAGGTTTCTCTGCCAGCCATGGATCCCCTTCTGTTTTTTAGATTGTATTTCTTTGACCTAAGTTCTCAAATTTGGGCCTTTTAATGGTAGACCAGCAGTCTCGCTCAGTCTCTTTGCATTATTTGTTACTGTTCTTCACTTTCTAGAGATTCAGACATTTTATTCATAAGACAGTTTAAACATTATTATTAATGATAATAGCTAATACATCATTTATTAAGTTACTGTTAACAGGTACCATTTTAAGTCCTTCATATATATGAAACCCAGGCTGGCCGAAACCCTCAATCTTCTTCCTTAACCTCTTGAGTGCTGGCACTACCTGTATGTGCCACCATGCGAAACTGTGAAGTTATTTGATATCATATAACCCTATGAGTTGAGTATTACTATTATTCCCAGTCTGCAGATGAGGAAATTGAAGCATGGGAAGGTCCAGTAACTTGCCTGATATATATAGCCAACAAGGAGAGCCATCTCCAATCTGTTCTTAGCGTTGTATATTTACCCTCTAGTTATTTATGTGTGGGGACTACATGTGTGCATGCCATGGCACAAATGTGGAGGTCAGAGGACAACTTGTAGGAGGCAGTTCTCTCTTTCCACCGTCTGGGTTCTGGGAATCAAATTCAGGTCGTCAGTGTTGGCGGCATGTACTTTTCCCCTCTGAGCCATCATATTGGCCCCTATTTTTTGGGTTTTTTTTTTCACCCTGTAGCCTAGGCTGGCCTGAAGCTCAGCAGTCCTGCCTCTACCTCCCAAGTGCTGGAATCAGAGGCAAGAGCTACTACACCTGGCACATAGTCAGTCTTCACAGCCTTAAACTTTTGTTGCTGTTTCTCTTGTGGTTCGCATTTGTGGTCTTGTTGTAGCTACACATTGAGTAAGAAGTAGTGGTAAGTAATTTTCACATTTTACATTCAGAGAAATATGCAAATAAGTAATTTGCCTAAGGCTTCCCAATAGCTGGCTTTAACCTTTAGGTTACATAGTCTTCCCTTTGTAGAATTATTTTGTGCAGGTTAGCCAAAAGGTTGGTTGGGGGGAATGACTTTTTTATTATTTTTATTTTTCAGCAAACAGCACTTTGTTTACTTATTTATTTTTTCTTTTTGGTCTTTTTGAGACAGGGTCTCCCTGTAACTACAGCTGGCCTGGATTCTCTGTGGAGACCAGGCTGGCCTCAAACTCAAAGAGTACCGCCTGCCTCTGCCTCCCTCCCGAGTGCTGGGATTAAAGGTGTGTGCCACCATGCCGGGCCCTGTTTACTTATTTTTAATTATTTATCTTTTTATATCTAATTGTATATGTGCAATTTTGTAATGGGGGCACATGCACTCATGCATGTGCATGAGGAGGCCAGAGGAGGATGCCCACGTGTTTTCCTCTGTTACTTTCCACCTTTTTTTTTTTTTTTGAGAT
>NW_008351176.1:45833-49236 GCF_000622305.1 Nannospalax galili
TAGCCCCAGCTGGCCTAGAACTCACTATGTAGACCAGGCTGGCCTTGAACTCACAGAGATCCACCTGCCTCTGCCTCCCGAGTGCTGGGGGGTAAAGTTGTGCACCACCATGCCCGGCAATTTTATTTTTTATGTGTATGAGTGTATTGCCTGCATATAAGTGCACCAATGTCTCGCAGTGCCCGAGGAGGTCAGAAGAAGGCGTCAGATCCCCTGGAACTGGAATTAAGGATGGTTGTTAACCACTGTGTGGGTGCTGAGAATTGAACCCAGGTCTTCTGCAAGAGCAGTCAGTGCTCTTAACTACTGAGCCATCTCTCCAGCCCCAGGTTCTCTTACTTTTACAGCAAGTGCTCATAGCCTCAAGATTCATTATTTTAGCCAGACTTGGTGGTGAACACATTTAATCTCAGCACTTGGAAAGCAGAGGTAAGCAGCTCCCTGTGTGTTCGAGGCCAGCCTGGTCCACATAGTGAGTTCCAGGCCAGCTGGGACTATAGGAAGACCTTGTCTCAAATAGACAAAAAATAATTAATTTTAAAAAAATGTGTTGTTTTAAAGTGTGTGTGTCTGTGTGTGTGTGTCTTTGTGCACATGAATGAAGTGTCTGCAGAAGCCAGAGCAGTAGCTACCCTGGAATTGGAATTACTGGCATTTGTAAGCTGCCTGGACAAGGGTCCTCTACAAGAGCAGTAAGGAGGAGGCTGTAGAGATGGCTCAGTGGTTAAGAACACTGGTTGTTCTTGCAGAAGGAAGACCCAGGTTTGAATCCCAGCACCCACATGGCAGCTAACAACTGTCTGGAACTCCAGTTCCAGGGGTTCCAACAGCCCCTTCTGTCCTCTGCGGGCATTGCACGACACGGGTGCACTTACATGCAGGCAATACATGCATACACATAAAAAATAAATAAAAAAAGAGCAGTAAGGAACAGTAAGTGCTCTTAACTGCTGAGCTATCTCTCCAGCCTTGCCCTTAGTTTTTTCAGGTAGGGTCTCATGTAGCACAACCTGGCCTCAGACTCTGTGTAATCAAGAATAGCTTTGAGGGGCTAAAGAGATGGTTCAGCAGTTATAAGAGCACTTGTAGAATCTGGGTTTGAATTCCAACACCCACATTGAGGCTAGCAGCCATCTATAACTCCAGTTCCAGGGGCTCCAATGCCCTCTTCTTTTCTCCAAGAGCACTGCATGACACAGGTAACATACATGCAGGCATAACATATACCTATTTAAAAAAAAAAAAAAAGGAATAACTTTGAACCTAATCCTCCTGCTTCTATCTCCTGAGTGCCGGGATTACAGGTGTGACTGGATTTTTTTTGGAGACCCAGCTGGCCTTGAATTCTATGCAGACAAGGCTTGTCTCCCTCTGCCTCTTTAGTACCGGGACTAAAGGCATGTGCTGCTAATGCCCGGCTCACAGGTGTGCCTTGAAAAGCTTTGCTTTTGGTAATTACCTGAGTCACAGGTTTGTTTGTGCCCTTGTAGGAGAGCTTTGATTGGCCTCCTTGCAGTTAAGTCTTCTCAGTTGATTTTCTTGCCAACCAAGCAGTAAGTGCCTTCTGTCAAGAAAACGGAAACATGTTGCCAGCTATTTTGAACTATGTTAGAAATATACTGCAGTGGGAAGAAACTGCCTCTGTCTTCTGCCCACTTCTTGAAATATTTTAAGGCCAGTTATTTGGAAACTATCAGTCCCCAGTGTAATCATAGGGAGACTGTTCTTTGCCCAGAGCTGAGATTTCTGAGGCCTTGTGTTGGTAGCTCTGGCTCTTTGTCTTTAAGTGGAATGTGAACTGTTGATTCAGGCTCTTGGTGTCTGCTTTCTTAGTTCCCTCCTGCCTGCTGTGCGGTGGTCCTCCCCGGGTTATCTGTGCTATTAAGATCATATAATCAGTTGCTATTATCTGAGTGTGCTTTATAAAGAAAGGGGGAGTTTCAGATGTTTATTTTCTCTGGGCAAATTCCAGTTCTCCTCCCATATGCTGCTGTTTCTTTCCTTTGTCGCCTAGAGCCAGTTGTAGAGTTCAAACTACTGAAATGATCAAGCAGAACTAGGGATCCGCAGTATTTATAGATTTGGGGGGTAGTATAGTCTCTTCAGTTTTGGGTTTCGTTTTTTTTTTTTTTTTTGGTCTTTTTGAGACAGGGTCTCCCTCTCCCCCCAGCTGGCCTGGATTCACTATGTAGACCAGGCTGGCCTTGCACTCACAGAGATCTGCCTGGCTCTGTGTCCCCAGTTGTTGGAAGCTTTTTTTTTTTTTTGGGTCTTTTTGAGAGCGGGTCCCCCTCTGGCCCCAGCTGGCCTGGATTCACTATGTAGCCCAGGCTGGCTTTGACCCCCCAGAGCCCCGCCTGCCTCTGCCTCCTGAGTGCTGAGATTAAAGGCGTGTACCACCACGCCTGGCTGCTTTTGTATTTTTAATTCAGTCATTACTACACAAATCTTAGGAAACAATATGGTAAAAGTTTATGTGTTAGTTGGAGAAATATTTTTGTCAAAATTAGCACGAATTTGCACCACTGTTGGTGTTTTTGTTCCCCTTTCTGCTTTGAACTGTTGATTTCCTGATTCCTTCATTCCCATTGTAAACTTTGTATATGGCTACACTGTATGTCAGAGGCACTTTCTCTCCGTCCCTCTTTGTACCCCTTTTTCTTCCCACATGAGGACATGAATTGATAGCTTTCTATGATCTACCCACCATTCCACATGACTGCTCTATTCCTTTAAACAGAGGCGGAGGATGGATGATTCTGTGGTATCAGGACTGTTATATGGAACAATGCCCAATTCAAGAAACATTTCATTATGTGTGTATGATGTGTGTGCATTAATACAGGCATGTGCATGCCACAGTGCACATGGGAGGCAGAGGCAAGTGGATAAATAAATAAAATTTATTTATGTATTTATTTATTGGTCTTTTTGAGACAGGGTCTCCCCAGCTGGCCTGGAACTCACTGTGTAGTTAGTTGTCTCCTTCTATTGTGGGATCTGAGGATCAAATTCAGGTTATCAGGTTTGCATAACAGGTGTTTAATTTACCCACTGAGTCAGCTCACTGCCCTCCCCCCTTTTCCCCTTTTCTTTTTAAATCTCAGACCCACAGAATAATGGCCTGGATAGAGTATTCCTGGACATGGCTTGGTGATTGATGTCATATTTATATATAGGACATCCTCTCATGGCCCAGCATGTAAGAATTTGGGATTGAACCTCAAATGTAAGAATATCCTAAGGGAAGGCCACAATGAGATGCACAGTAATGATTCTGTAGAGAATAGCTGAAATTTATATCTAGGTTTCTTCTTTCTATTTTTTAAAATATTTTATTTTTATTTTATGAGTATTCGTGTATTGCCTGCATGTAGGTAAGTGCACCCGTGTTGTGCAATGC
>NW_008351176.1:49303-57584 GCF_000622305.1 Nannospalax galili
TACCATGTGGGTGCTAGGATTCAAACCGGGGTCTTCTGCAAGAACAGTGTTCTTAACCTCTGAGCCATCTCTCCAGCCCCTATTTTTAATTTTTTTTTAAGCCCAGCATATAGACTGAGTCTTTATTTATTTTTTATTTTATTTTATTTTTTTGGTCTTCTTGAGACAGGGACTCCCTGTAGCCCCTGCTGACCTGGAACTCACTATGTAGACCAGGCTGGCCTTGAACTCACAGAGATCCACCTGCCTCTGTCTCCCAAGTGCCTGGATTAAAGGCGTGTGCCATCATACTCAGCTTATTTTTTTATTTTTTATTTATTTTATTTTATTTATTTTTTATTTATTTATTTATTTTTGGTCTTTTTGAGGCAGGGTCTCCCTGTAGCCCCAGCTATCCTGGAACTCACTATGTAGATCAGGCTGCCTCTGCCTCCTGAGTGCTGGGATTAAAGGTGTTTATTTTTAAGACAGGGTCTCACTATGTAGATTTGGCTGCCCAGAATTCTATGTAAACCAGGCTGGCCTGGAACTCACAGAGATCTGCTTTCCTCTGCCTCCCAGGTGCTGGGATTAAAGATGTATGCCACCATGCCCAACTTTTTTTTTTCTCTTTGAAGGCTAGCCTAGACTAGCCCTAAACTCTGATCCTCCTGCCACTGCCTTCTGAGTGGACTGAAATAAAAACTTAACAAAAACTAATAGAACATGACTTCATTGCCCTCCTGGGCTAAACTGGAACTTGGAGCTCTATAATCTGGATGAGAATGAAATACATTGCTTTTGAGTTACCAGCATTCCAGAAGCTCTGAGCTCAAATTTGGAATGAAGTTTACATCTTGAAAGATAGATACATATTCTCATCCATGGTCCGATTTCATTGCTAGAAAGACTGGTGTATTTTTGAAAATTACCTAACATTTGGATAATGCATTTTAGATTTTCAAGACACATGGCAGGTCGATATGTTGTGCTAGAGATTCTTCTGTGAATGTCTTCAGTAATGAAAGCAAACCCAAAACATCACTCTAAATTGGTACTGGGTACCAAACCCAGGTCCTTTGCATGAACAGCTAGTGCTTTTAACTGCTGAGCCATCTCTCCAGCCTTACACAGTTTCTAAGCCTATAAAATAATGTTATTAACAATAAAAATAATAATCTCCAACTTGCTGCCTTTATACAAAGCTTAAGGGGGCAAGTTCTTAAGGTAGCTCCAGCATCTACTAAAATCATTGTTACTTTCAGAATTTTAAGATGAAAAGAATGTTTAGTAATGCATCATAGTGCTAAGTTTTACAGGGGATAGAGGGACCAGGTTGATTTCTGTCTTGGACAACTTGCTGTTAACTGAAGTAAGAACTTGGTAAGGAAGAACCTGTAAGCTTGCTCCTGAAGCTATGTGAGTAGGGATAGCCAACGGAATCTGAAGCTAAAAGTAGATATCTGAGTTTGAGATTATATAGTCTTATGGGACTTGGACCCATCGAAGTGGATGAGTTTGTAGGAATAAGGAGAAGAGTGAAGAGAGACAAGAACAGAAATCTTGGGACCTCTGAAGATGGAAAGAGAGTGGCAGGGAAGGAAAGAGCAAAATCATTGTGCTGATTTTGAGCTCTCCTCTTCACTGCTTCTTTTCTCCTTATTTCATATGAGACTAAAGTCAGGAAAGGTTTGGGACATGAGCAGCCAAGGAGGGTGCAGCTTTTACATTGGTTAGGCTGCTTGATGGATCTTGTCATTACAGAATGCAAAACTCAGCACTGAGAACAGTTGTCACCCAGCTGAAAATGTTAGTCTGGGAACATGTCTACACTGTACTCTATCCTGTTGTGTCACTGTCTCTTGAGCTTAATCTTGTGCAGTCACTTTTGGGCTGGGGATGCAGTTTAGTGATAACTTAGTACTTGCCTAGTCTGTGTGAGGCCCTGGGTTTGGCAATGCCAAAATAATAATCATTATTATTATTTACTGATAGAGAAATTCAGTATGCTAAGATATTTTTAATGGAATAGTATTTAAAGTTTGGGGAAGCCAGGTATGGTGGTATATGCTCCTAACCCCAGTTCTCAGAAAGCTGAGGCAAGATCATTGTAAGTTCAAAGCCAGCCAACACAGCAAAATATGTCAGCACTCTCCCAAAAAAAGTTTGGGTAAATAATTTTTTTTGTCTTGATCTTATTTTATTATTTATACATGTGTATGTACTTATAGCTCTGAAGATGGCCGTGGTAGATATCTATCATTCCAGGTTAAAGGAGAGACAAAGACGAAAAAAGTAAGTATGGACAAACCATCTTGTCTCCTTTCACTTTTGACCTGTTGATCGCATGTAGTCTGTAGGAACACTTCACTCTTGTAACCTTGAGGAAGACATTTTAACCTCCTTAAGCCTTGGTTTCTCATCTGGCAAATGAGGCTAATAATCCCTGTATTGTTTTTACCTCCACTTTTCTTATCCTTTGATGTTATGATGACTTTTGAATAATATAGGTAAACTGTTTTAAGTTCTTTGTCAAAAACAAAAAACAAAAAAAGAAAACCTCATCTAGAAGGATTTTAAAGAAGTTCTGAACAAGTTTCAGGTACCTTGGTTATTCCTCCCTTTCTAGAAGACCAAAAATATACATTCAGGGACTGGAGGTCTCATTCAGAGGCAATGTGAGGCCCTATGAACAATTCCCAGAACCAGACAGTCACATATATATTCAGAGTTAAAAATAATGGAACCCAGACCACTATTGGGTTATAGAGGCTAACAGTTCAGAGAGGGATATGCAGAGTGATTTTCAGGTCTGTGCTGTGTATATAGACATGTTGGTTACTGTGATATTGCTAACCCATTGGTAAAGTGATAATCAGCAAGAGAAGAGAGAGGGAGTTGGGAGATCATTCTCAGCTGGCCTGAACTCGCTGTGTAGAGCAGGCTGGCCTCAATCTCACAGAGATCTGCCTCCTCCGCCTCCCAAGTGCTGGGATTAAAAGCGTGCACCACCACGCCTAGCTGGGAGACCACTCTCAAAGGACCAAGATATGATCTATAGCATAGCTTTCTCCTGCACCTGTGTATCTGGAGCCAGCTTCCAGGAAGTGCTGCAAAAGCTTACATAGCTGCTTCCCTAAGAAGCCTAGTCATTAACACCTCTGGTATAAATCAAAGGTTCCAGCCGTATAGCCCCATGTGGTTTACTTAAATTTGTTTTGCTTAACATTTATAATTAGAGCTAGAGAGTATTGTAGAACCCAGTTGAGAGTTGCTGGTTAGGTCTTATGTTTTATGATGCCCTTCCATTAAACAGAGCCAATCCATATTTATTTCAAGTGTCTTCAAAGTGTGTAAATGCATGGTTGTAAATGTTTAATGTGTGTATCATGGTATCCTTTCATGCTTAGCAGGTTTCCCTTAAATGGCTGTTCTCAATTACTTACACAAGTTGAACAGATTAGTCTCATGATATATAGGCAGATTCCCTTCTGCACCATCTTGACAGACACGTTTTTCAGTATTTGTGAGTAGGAACTGAATCATCTAGCAAATAGTTACTGAGACTCATTTGTGCCCAAGAGGGACAGTGTGATGCTCAGTTCAGAGTCTGATTCACAAGTTTGTGGATACTGACTTCTTTGGACCCTGATATACCATCTTGAATGTTTGTATAATAAAAATTATATGTATTATATGTGAAGCCCTGTTTTTAAGATTTTTTTTTTTTCATTTTAGAATTATACGAGATCATGGATTAATCAACCTTAGAAAGTTTCAATGTGAGTGTGAGCTGATTTTTCTTTTTCCTTAATTCTTCTAACATTGTTGAGTAGTTTCAAAACATTCTGGCAGTGTTCTTTTATTCTTTTTTTGAAAACAAGGTCTCCCTGTAGCCCCAGCTGGCCTTGAGATCCACCTTTGGCAATATTCTTAATTCAAGCTGCATGCTAGTTAGTGTCACCTGGAAGATTTTAAAGATTCTGATACAGTGTTAGGGTTATAGAGTGTGCTTGAGGCTGGATTGATCCCTACTACCAAAACCAAAAATTTTCAAGGCTATTCTGATCCATAGTGACAGTAAAAAGCTATCATTGTATAGTCAACAACACTGTATAAGAATTGTAGTAATTATAGCATAAATATTAATGGATCATTTTCTAGATACCATCATTTTGAAACTACTTGTTAAATATAACATAACCTTGGTGCAAGTTGTAAAACCTTTTTTTGTTTGTAAATCAGAGTCTCACTATGTAGCACTACCTGTCCTGGAACTCTCTATTGCAGACTAGGCTGGCCTCTAACTCACGGAGATCTGCCAGCCTCTGCCTTGAAAGTGCTGGGATTAAAGGTGTGCATCACTCACCTGGCTTTATAACAATACTTTTGTTAGCAACAGTAAGGAGCTGGGGATGCAGCTCAGTTGGTAGGTGTTTGCACCAGTGCTGCATAAAACCAGCTTGTACACGCAGGTTCTTCCAGGTCAGAGATACACACTTTTTTTCCCAGGCTAATTGGCCTTTTTGAGATGAGTTCTTTGTTTTGTTTTTTGGTTTCTTGAGACGAGGTCTTGCTATTCGCTCTGGTTGGATTGAAACTCACTATATTAAACAAAGCTGATCTCACACTTTGGATGGTCCTCTTGCCTCTACTTCCCAAGTGCTGGAATTACAGGTACTTGCCACCATGCCCATTTGGTTGGTTTCTAATGTCTGAGGTTTCCTTGTTTTCCTGCAGTAACAGATACCAGAAAATTTGGCCAACATTGTGTTTAATGATGCAGGTTCTGCCTTTAATTCCCTCTTCCATTGTGGCAGCAGTACCTGGTCCTGTGCAGATTAAAGACGGTAGCTGGGGGACATCAGTAGCTGATCTCCATAACAATCCCTTGATATATAACATGATAACTATCCCTTGTGTTAGTTGCTGGGGAGCTGTAATTATTATTAGTGTTTTGCATCCTTAGCTTTCCTATTTGCTTCCTGTCATGGGTTAGTCATGTGAGGTTAGAAATGATATCCTAGAGTTTCATTTCTTGTTTTTTTTTTTAAAAAGCGGCGGGCGTGGTGGCGCATGCCTTTAATCCCAGCACTTGGGAGGTAGAGGCAGGCAGATCTTTGTGAGTGTGAGGCCAGCCTGGTCTACATAGTGAGCTCCAGGACAGTTGGGGCTACAGGGAAACCCTGTCTCAAAAGACAAAACAGTGTTGCTATGCCATATGCTTGCTTATTTATTAAAGAAAAATAGCAGCGGAGTACAATCTACATACTCCTTGGACTTGGGCAGCATCTGTCGCGAGTCTTGTAGAAAGTGCACCAGTACTGTTTTTATGATCATCAAACCAGCTCATGTCCTGTGGAATAAAAACCCTGTCTCAAAAGACAAAAAAAACAACAACAACAACAACAACAAAAAAAAACCCACAGAAGTTTGGTAAAATTTAAAAAAAAAAAAAAAGTACAACAAACTTAGAGATCTTTACATTCTTTGTGACGTGTTTATTTTCTCTATAGTAATGGAGCGGCGATATCCCAAGGAGGTCCAAGATCTTTATGAAACAATGAGGCGCTTTGCGAGGATTGTGGGGCCAGTGGAACATGACAAGTTCATTGAAAGCCATGCATGTAGGTGGTTCTTTGAATGTGTGTGTATGTGTGTGTATGTGTGTGCGCGCATATATAAATAAACGAGGTAATGATAGGTTATATATATAAATGGGGATCTCTGTCTGCTCTTTTATTACCATAAGGCCAAATTCTTCAGTGAGAATGGGAGAGGAGGTTTAAAAGCTTAGTGAGGGGCAGGAGAGATGACCCAGTTGGATCAGAGTGTTCGCTGTGCAAGCATGAAGACCTGCATCCAGATTCCAGCACCTGTGTCAGAAGCTGGACTTGGCAGTGCCAGCACCTATAACCCCAGCTCTCCTAGTGGCAGAGACAAGATTGCTGGGATTTGCTAGCTGTCAGGCTAGCTTCAGGTTCAGTGAGAGACCCTGGCTCAAAAGAATAAGGTAAACAGTGATAGAGCTGGACACCCCAGGTCCTCCTCTGACCACTGTGTTCATGTATACACCACACTCACATACCTAAGGGGAAAAAAAAAACAAACAAAAAAAAAAACTTAAGTGACTTGCTTTCTTTAGAGAGAAATAGTTATGTAGTGGGGTTTTTCTTTTTAGCAGTTTTCTTTTTGGTATTTGTATGTTTGTTTGTTTTTGTCTTTGTTTTGAGACAGGGTCTTGCTATGTACATAGCCCAGGCTAGCCTAGAACTTTCTCTATAGCCCAGACTGGGCTCAAGCTTAAAATTCTGCCTCTACCTTTCAAGTACTGGATTACAGATGTGTGCCACCATGTTCAGCAGTTTTTGACTTCTCATAGGACTTTTCAAGTACATTAAGAAGAAGAGGTAATGATATAACAAACAACCACCTACTGCCACCCCCACCCCCACCCCGTGTATCTGTGTAGCTAGCTTTAGCAGTTTTCAGTGCAGTACCAATCCAGTTTCATCTTGCCACACACTCCTCTTCCCTCTTGCCTTCAAGTGGATTATTTTGAAGCCAATTCCAGACATACTATTTTGTCTGTAATGTTTTAGTATTGAAGCTCATTTCAGCAGTGGGTGCTGAGTTGATGACTCATGGACACAGTACTTCAAACCATTCTCTTCCCTGCTCTGGTATTCCTGAGAGTTCATCCCAGTTATAATTGAATTTTTCAACCATAAAAATTGAAGTTAGGGCTGGAGAGATGATTCAGTAGTTAAGAGCACTGGCTGCCCTTGGAGAGGACCGAGGTTTGAATCCCAGCACCCACATGGCAGCTAACAACCTTCTGTCCTCTGCAGGCATTGCACAACAGAGGTGCACTTATATACATGCAGACAAATACACTTATACACATAAAATATAGCAAAGAAAATTTAAAAAAAGAAAATTGAGGTTAAGGCAGTAAGTCTACACTGCCTGGCTCATTTCTGTACCTCTAATTATGAAATCTGTATATTTATTTGGCTTTTCTGTTTAGTTCTGGGAGTTGTTTTTGTTTTTCTTAGAAGGTCCTTGATCATTGCTTTCATCATACAAATATTTCTTAGGGAGAATCACAGGCATTTACCTGAGCCAGGTTGATTGGCCTCAGGATAAACCTTGTTTGGTTGTCATTCTTTGTGTGCTTGGTACTGAGTGACTTATCCTCTACTTCCTGTCCCAGTTTGTCATCCCTGGCTCTATGTCACCATAGAGCACTACATCCCATCAATTGTCTGGGCTTTTCCTTCATCCTGTGTTTCAAAAGCACCCAGGTTGGAATGTTCTGTCACTGAATAAGTAGTGCAGTCTGATCTGTGACTCAGCAGAAATTTTTGGTTTATGGAAAATACAATGTCCTTTTGTCCCTATAGGGAATAGCTGTGAAGAAACTTCACTGGGGCTTGAGCATAGAGCTTTGTCTTTCCCTTGCAGCAGAGCCACATCCAGAGAAATTGCATAAAAACTTGATTGTGTGAGTAGAAATTCTAGCCAAGTAGGTAAAACAGGAATACTTAGATTGAAAATTTATATTCATCAGTTTTGTAGATAATGAATTGAGCCAGTGTACTCAAGTGTTTTAAGAGATAGTTCCAGTTGCTGCATCTGAGACAGCGTCTGGAAGACAGCTGGAGTAGACTTTTCTCAGCTCTTGGGAAAAATTTCTAGCGAGAAGTTCCTAATGAAAAGAATTCATTTCCCCAGATGAAATTGCCTAGTCTTTTATATATGGCAGAATTACTAAAATATACTCACTCATTGATGCTGACTTTGGTTTTCCAATTTTTCTTCTTTGTTCTCTTGGGGGAACAGTGGAATTTGAACTCCGGAGGGAAATCAAGAGGCTCCAGGAATATAGGACAGCAGGCATCACCAATTTTTGTAGTAAGTATGCTTCAGCTATGTGTGTATCAGAGGGCATGTGTCTTGCAAATAAATAGAATCTCTGAGGTCTTGAGAACATATTCTTAGAAACTAAACAAAACAGAAGCAAGCTTTTATTGTTCAGAATGAGTCTTCAGTCTCTCCAGCAAAGTTTCATCTGCTCAGTCCTTAAAAATATCATTAGGGGGGCTGGAGAGATGGCTCAGTGGTTAAGAACGCTGGTTGTTCTTGCAGAAGACCTGAGTTCGAATCCCAGCACCCACATGGCAGCTAACAACTGTCTGTAACTCCAGTTCCAGGGGATCCGACAGCCTCTTCTGACCTCCACAGGCATTGCACGACACGGGTGCACTTACCTACATGCAGGCAATACACTCATACACAT
>NW_008351176.1:58000-76025 GCF_000622305.1 Nannospalax galili
AACTGCTGCTTTAAAGTCAGGATTTTCATGTAGCTCTTTAACAAAGAGAGTCTTGCATTCCAGGTTTTAATCTTGGCTTTTTCAATAAATTATCATTTTTATTTAGCAAGCTTCAGCTGACACTAAGATGCTTGCATACAATTTACTTAAGGTACTTGTAGTAATTATGTTAATAGCGGCTAATGTCTACCAGTTATTTACCATCACCAAGCTCTATGGGTGCATTAACCTTCATGTCACTTAATGTTTTGACATGGTTGTGAGGTATTGCCATTTGTATTTAATGAAGAAACCAATGTTTAAAGAGATTGAAGAGCTAGTTAATAGTAGAGCAAGGTAATAAGGAAAGGTGGCGTATTACTGTAGCTCTGACTAGGCAGCATGGAGCTGGGGTGTCAGTCAGTGATAGATTGTTTACCATGCATGTGCAAGGTCCTGGGTTCAATCCCAGCACTATGTAAACAAAACGAATGAACAAAAGAGACTAGATGGTTGAGGGCTAAATTCTGGCTTCTTTGTTTACCAGCTCTTTGATTTTGTTCAATATTTAGTTTTCCAAATCTCTTAGAACTAGAGTGAAAGCCACTGGTATGGTATTTTGGAATCGGTGTAACTGATGTGTAGATGACAGTGGGTAATTCTCTATTTTGCAAGATGCATATATAGTCTCAGATATCCAATTTTGGCTGCCTGATACTGGTTTCTGTGCCTCTGGGAAGCAGAGGAAAATTGTAGTACATAGGCCTTTTTTTTAATCTGGATTGGTTTAAATGGAAGAGTTTATACATATGTCCTGTATATCTTCGAGAAATGTTTAGCTTTGTGTGAGCATTCCCAAAGCCCTGGCTCACATCCACACACAAATGAGAAAACAGAACAGGGATCAGATATAACAGTATTAAAGTGTGACCTCTGGGCCCGGTGTTGGCACACCTTTAATCCCAGCACTCAGGAGGCAGAGGCGTTCGATCTCTATGAGTTCAAGGCCAGCCTGGTCTACATAGTGAGTTCCAGGACAGCTGGGGCTACAGGGAGATCCTATCTCTAAAAGACCAAAAGTAAATAAATAAGATTAAATGTGATTTCTGAAGTAGGACTATGAGTGAGTCTTATTTTATTTGTACTTTTGGGCATTTTGAGAAATTTTAATTCTAAAAAAGGAGTAAAACCGTGTCAATAAAGAGATTTCAGAGTATGTTTGGTGCCTGAAAGAATAATTATGAAAGCAGTTATGCAAAGGAACCCTGTGACAGACTGTTGGTATTGGTCAGTTAGCAGGTCCTTTCTGTGGCATTGTCATCACAGTCCTTATTTCTCCTGCAGGCGCCAGGACATACGATCACCTAAAGAAGACTCGCGAGGAGGAGCGCCTTAAACGCACCATGCTCTCGGAAGTTCTCCAGTACATCCAGGACAGTAGTGCGTGCCAGCAGTGGCTCCGCCGGCAGGCTGACATGTGCGCAGTTAGTCCGGGCTGAAGGAGGCACTCCTTCTGGGATACTCTGGCCTTCATGTGTATTTTTGGACACTTTTGTGGGTACCATTGATGGCAGAGTAATAAGGATTTTATCTGTCCATCTGAGAAATAGTATAGAACTGATAGTTCTAAGAAATATAATTGGGGGGCTGGAGAGATGGCTTAGTAGTTAAGAACACTGACTGCTCTTACAGAGGACCCAGGTTTGAATCCCAGCACCCATATGGCGGCTAACAACCATTGGTAACTCCACTTTCAGGGACTCCAATGCCCTCAGGCACTGCATGATACAGGTACACTTACATACATGCAGGCATAACACATTTGCATAAATAAAAATAAACTTAAAAAGAATTTTTTTTTTTTTTTTCGTCTTTTTGAGACAGGGTCTCCCTATAACCCCAGCTGTCCTGGAATTTACTATGTAGACCAGGCTGGCCTTGAACTCACAGATATCTGCCTGCTTCTGCCTCCCAAGTGCTGGGAAAAAAATTTTTTTTAAAGAAACATAATTGACTTTGTACAAGTCCGTCCCTTTTTTTAATTCAGAAAGAATTATGTTTTTAAGATTTATTTTTAATTTTTAATTGGTATATATCTGTGCATATATTCATGGTGCCCATGGAGGTCGGAAAAGGGCATTGGAGTCCCAGGAGGTGGAGTTATAGGCTATTGAATAGCTGCTTGATATGGGTGTTGGAAACTGAACTCCAGTTCTCTGGGAAAGCAGTACACTCTCTTTAACTTTAGCATCTCTCTCGCACCCTTATTTTGTTCTTATTTCTAAAAAAAATAGTAGATTTTCAGCAGGGTAGTGGTGCACACCTACAATCCCAGTGATCTGGAGGCTGAGGCAGGAGGATTGCTATGAATTCCAGACCAATGGAGGATACATAGTAAAACCCTGTCTCAACCCCCACCCCATTGTCTTCTGGTATGATTTTTTTTTTTGTGACATTCACCTTCCCCACCAACAGCATGTTCCATATTAAGAGCTCTTAGCAAACCTGAGGGTATTTTGCCCTGCAGAATAAATTTTCTTTCCTGTCAGTACAGTGAGATGTCTTACAAAATGTCATGCAGTCTCATCACAACTTTCCTTTGGTGACCTTCCTGATAAATGGCACCCATGAGGGATTTTAGAAATTGCCTTCTTTTATAGGACCTAAGTTTAAATTCCTTTTCTTTGTTTTAGTGATTCTGGACTGAGTCCTTCTGTTCTGATGGCTTCAAACTCAGGTAATTATTTCTTAGGTTAATGCAAGGGGTTTTTTTTGTTTGTTTGTTGTTTTCTCTTTCTTTAGCACTAGGGATTGAACCCAGGGCCACATGCATACTAAGCAAATATATATCTACTTTATCACTGAGCTACACCCCCAGCCTAGAACAAGTCTTGACTATATAATTTATATTTCAAGGTACTATGGTGGCACAGCTGTCCTCCCTCTGTGGGAGCAGCATGTTTTGTTGGAGTGATGGTAATCACCTGTTGACTTACTTTATAAATGTCAGCATGTTTTCAGACATTCATGGTCAGACAGGGATGGTCCTGTGTAAGTTAGAGATTTAAGGGATTTCTACTTTGAAGTTTACCTTTTTGAGTTTGTCCTACTTTGAGACTAGTTTACAGAGCAAGTTTAAGCCAATATGATCTGATGATTCTTAGTGATTATTAACATTTTGAGAGATATTAGTTATAAAGTTCCTGAACCAAAATTGTATTCTTTGCCTGTTGTCCTGGTTATCCTAACCCTGCTTCATTTGGTATCCATGTCTCCCAATCTGAACCTCTAGACCACTCCACTGATAAGAAACCTAATGAGCTAATATGATCCATTTGCCATTTTCCTGTTGTTTATAGGCTTGGAACGACAAACCTTGCAAAATCTCTTAATACCAAACATGATGGTCTACATAGTGAGTTCCAGGACACCTAGGGCTACAGGGAGACCCTGTCTCAAAAAAAACAAAAAACAGCAACAAAAAAAAAAAACCCTTGTATGTGTGTACCTAAGTTTATGTATGTGCACCGCATTTGTGCAAGTGCCCACCGAGGCCAGAAGAGGATGTCAGACCCCCTGAGACCAGTAACAGGTGGTTCTGAACTGCTTGATATGGGTTCTGAACCTGGGTCCTCTGTTAGAGCAGTAAGTGTTCTTAACCACTGAGCCATCTCTCCTGTACCTCAAGTAATTATTTTTTATTTTAATTTTTAAATTTTATTTGTATGTGTTTCGCCTGCATGTATTTAAGTGTACTCATGCATGTAACCACCTCGAACGAGGGCATTGGGACTCCTGGAACTGGAGTTACTGACAGTTATTAGCAGCTATGTGGGAGCTGGGAACTGAACCCAAGTTCTCTGCAACAGCAGCCAGTGCTCTTAACCATTGAGCCATCTCTCTAGCCCCAAGTAATTATTTCTTAATATTTGAGAGAAAAGAGAGCCTTTTGTTCTTTTGGGGGGGGTTGGTCTTTTTGAGATAGATCTCCCTATAACCCCAGCTGGCCTGGAACTCATAGAGATCTGCCTGCCTCTGCCTCTGAGTGCAGGGATTAAAGGTGTGCACCACCTTGCCCAACCTAGAAAAGAGAGCCTTTAAGAAGTCACCAAGACAGTGAAATTCAGGTTTCACTTTGTAAACTTCTTATTTCAAACTCCTTCCCCCAGGCCATATACAGAAATACAAATAACTTAATACTGGCTATTTCAAATGAATTATAAATTGGCCAATATGACTTTGCAGCTTTGGTTTCTGTGTCTCTTTAATCATGAACACTCATTCTTTCCTCCTAGGCTGGTGGCAGCATTCCTTCCTTACCCCTTGTATTAATGTTGAGGAGTCTCCTGACTCCTTTATGCTCCAAGTTGATTGTAGCCTAGCCTCTTGGGTGACTTGTGAGGTACCACATGATCTTACCTCAATTTCTGAGCATTTAGGGTAGACCCTTGTCCCTTGTTGATGTCCCATGGAAGTGTATTTTCCAACATAACAACTTATAGCAGTCCCTTTTTTCTGCCCCACTCTAGTGGCAGTCCCCCCAAACTTGTTAACATAGTAATTCTACATTCACTTTTGCTTAACTAACTCCATGCATCACCAGTTTAACATTCATCCAAAATACATATTCGGAATAAAACTATGGGCCAATAAAAATAGCTCAGCAGGCAAAGGTGCTTGTTGAGTTCGATCCCTGGAACCAACATAAAGACAGAAGAGAGCTAACTCCATAAAGTTGTCCTCTGAGTTCCACATCCACACTGTAGCATGCACCTCCCCACACACATAATCTTCATCGTCATCATAAGGAAAAAAAATCTGTGGGTTAATCTTTATACCTGATCTTACAAGTTGAGTACTGTTTATACTGCTTGAGTTTCTTTCTTGGGCATGTAAGTTGATGTTGGCTTAAAGTTCAGTGTGTGAATCTTAAAGTTAAACAAGACTCCTTTGAAAGGAAAATTAAATAAATAGGGCCTTTGCTAGCCTAACTCTGCCTTTGATCTAAAGGCACATGGTACTTGGTTAATTACCATGTTTGCCTTGTCCTGCTGGCATAATGGTGACAAGAGAGTTTCTCTCCTGCAGGACTGTTATTTCCATTCATCAGCAGTCAAGACAGGCAACATATATAATCTTTATAAAGTGGATGGACATACCGGCTTTAGATTTTAGAGTGTTCTGTGTGATGGGAACAGATAGGGGATACCTATACTGTGCTGAGCCATCATATCTGATGTGAAGGTGTGCATGATTATATTTGTATTTTGACAGAGCAAAGGACATATGAATTGTTATTTTATTTTCAAGTGAATGTTGGGGTGACCATGGAAAGGGAATGGGTTGAGTTTTCTGTTTTACACTTGAGCAACTGATACCACTCTGAAATGTTTGTTCTTTTGTTTCTGTGTCTCTAGGAAGACGAAGTGCACCACCCTTGAACCTCACTGGCCTCCCTGGTACAGAGAAACTAAATGAAAAAGAAAAGGAGGTAATAAGAAGGAAGGGAATAGAGGAAAGAGAAGAGAGGCTGATTAGTTCATTGAGTTGTCACTAAAAATCCATTACAGCATCAAACCTATTTTATTCCACTCATGTAACATAGGTGTACAGCTCTAGTCCATCTTAGACATCTAGAAGCTAAAGAGTTGACCTTGGCAAACATCATAAAACTCCTTTCAATCAGGCATGGTGGCCTTTAATGCCAGGACAGTGGTTAAGAACACTTACTGCTCTTCCAAAGAGTTCTGAGTTCTTTTCCCAGCAGCCACATGGTGACTACAACTGTCCATAAATAACTCCAGTTCCAGGGGATCTGACACCCTCTTCTACTCTCCACAGGCACTGCATGCATGTAGTATACCTAACATACATGGAAGCAAAACACTCATGCACATAAAAATTAAAAACAAAATAATAGCAATAGCTGTCATTTACTAAGTTTTTATCTATACAGACACACCACTAGATGCTTTATGTAAGTGAAATTTTACTTGAAGTAGCTTCTACATCAAATAGGCATTTTTTAAAAAATATATTTTATTATTTTTATGTGTATGTGTGTATTGCCTGCATGTAGGTAAGTGCACCCGTGTCATGCAATGCCCACAGAAGTCAGAAGAGGCTGTCGGATCCCCTAGAACTGTAGTTACAGACAGTTGTTAGCTGCCATGTGGGTGCTGAGATTTGAACCCATGTCTTCTGCAAGAACAGTCAGTGCTCTTAACCTCTGAGCCATCTCTCCAGCCCCTTAATAGGCATTTCATATTAGAATAGTCACTTTGAGACATTCTGCATTTATTCCAACAGTATAACCATCACTTAATTTTGTTTTTTGAGACAGAGCCTCCCTGTAACCATAGCCGGCCTAGAACTTACTACATAGACCAGGCCTGCCTCGATCTCACAAAGATCTGCCTACTTATGCCTCCCAAGTGTTGGCACTTAGAATTTTTAAACTGTGTCCATACTATGTTTATAATCATAAAGAATTGCATCATAATTGCACATTAATTTTGATTTTAAAAATGCCATGACTTTCTTTACCATTATAGTCATCAGACTGTCTCTGTCTTACTTTTGGCTGTTTTAAACTTTAAATCTTCACATCTTCTCTGTAATCCTAGCACTTGGGAGCCCAAAGCAAGAGGATAGAATTTGAGGCCAGCCTTAGCTACACAGCAAGAGCTTATTGCAAAACAAACCAAAGTCTAGCTAGGCATGGTACTGGATACCTGTAATCCCAGTACTTGGGAGGTGGAGGCAAGAGGATCAGGAATTCAAGGACATCCTGGGCTACATGAGACCCTGTCTGGAAAAAAAAAATTTTTTTGATGCATGTTTTGGTATGGTAGTACATGCCTTTAATCCCAGCACTTGAGAGGCAGAGGCAGGTAGATATCTGTAAGTTCAAGGCCAGCCTGATCTATATAGTGAGTTCCAAGTAGTCAGGGCTAGTAAGACCCTATCTCAAAAAAACAAAACAAAACAAAAAAGTGTGTTTGGGCTGTAAAGTCCATTTCAGAAGAGAAGCGCCTGAGCCAGCAAGATAGATCAGGAGATAAAAGGACCTGCTGCAGAACCTTACTACCTGAGTTCAGTCCCAAGGACCCATATGGTAGAAGGAGAGAACTAGCCTTCATACATGCCCCAGGTGTCCCTTCCCCACTAAATAAATAAAATAACAAAATAGGAGCTCATCCTTTGCTCCTTACAAGATCCCTTTACAGTTCCTAGTGTCAGTCTTCCCATCTGATGGTCCCTGTCATTAGTTCATGCCCGGTATTAAGGAAAAGTCATGATGTAGGAACCTGTATTACTGTCTTATTTTATCCATCATCCATAATAAAAGTTTCTTTTGGAATAGAAGAAAGTGTATGTTGAAAAAGGTCACAGACCAGTGTCTCAGTATTCAGATGTTGAATGGTCTAGAATTTCAAGCATTTTTTTATCTTTACCCACATAATGGTGACCTCAGACTATGCATTGTTGGATAATGGCAGGTGAGCCGGAATTGAGCCAACTTTATTTTTAGCAGTAAAGGTGGCCACTTCCCCACAGTAGGAAATGATGAAAACAGAGACTTTATTATGCCAATATCAATGGTATGATTCACACTTGGGAATCCAGTACCTGCAGCACCACCACCCTCTGCCGTGTCTGCCCTGTGGCATTTCCTGACTCAGTGTCAGAAGGGTATTGGGCCTCTACCCCAAGCATTTAGAACTCAGTACCTGGGTGAGCCAGACTGCTTCTCAGGAACATGTACTTGTATTTCCTACTAAACTAGGTCCTTGAGCCAGCCTTCACTTGCTAAAGGCTCTCCTGGCATCACACCCTGCTTTTTGTTTCCTGAGTGTCTGTCTCCAGAGAAGAGACTAAGTGGAATGTGGTCCAGCCACTCAGCAGCTCTCATAAATAGTTGGAGATTGATGTCACCTTAAAAAAAAAAGTATTTATGTATTTTATGGTGGTAGGGGAGGATGTGTGTGCCAGAGTGTTGCACGTGTGGAGGTCAGAGGACACTTTGAAGGAGTCAGTTCTCTCCTACCATGTGGGTGCCAGGGAGCAAACTCAGTCATGAGTCTTGGTGGCAAGTGTCCTTACCCACTGGGCCATCTCGCCAGCCCCCACCTTTGTTTTTTTTTCCTTTTGGTTTTGTTATCCCTGCTGGATTAAATTATGAGAATGACAGATGTTAGTGTTTATTAAATTTGCTGTGTCTTGCAGCTCTGTCAGATGGTCAGGTTGGTCCCTGGAGCCTATTTAGAATATAAATCTGCTCTGCTGAATGAATGTAACAAGCAAGGAGGCTTGAGACTGGCACAGGCAAGAGCACTCATCAAGATAGACGTGAACAAAACCCGGAAAATCTACGACTTCCTCATCCGAGAAGGGTACATCACTAAAGCCTGAATCTCAGTGTACTTGGCAACACAGGCCAAAAGTTTGTAATGTGGTGGGTCAAAGGACAGTGTGAGCATTCTGGAGTTGAATTCTGAGTTGAATTCTTATTTTGAAAAGCAGGAAAGACTCCATAGAAAATCCTGTTTTAACGTCTGCTTTCCTCTCTGCCATTTTGAAGCACTCCTGTTGTTGGTATAGTGCTGCAGAGTTGTGTGCTCAATAAGCTATTATTAAATACGAGTGGGCATTCATTCCTAACACCTCTTGTAACTAAAACAAGAACCATAGTACCTCACATCATAGTTTTGGTGAAAATAGAACCAAATCAAGCCACAGCATTTCATCCCAGGAGTCCAGCTCAGATCCTTGCACTTGAGAGCTAAGTTTGCTCATTCTCTCTTCTGCCTTCAGATGTTGCAGACAGATTTTAAATGAAGAGGAAAGGTTTTTAGAACACAAGAAAGCTTTCTCTTTTAAGAATTTTTTAAGCTGACAGTGTATGCTTGTGAGCTGAAGATGTGGAAAATCTCTCCATGATGGTCCTGTCTCAAACTGCATTTTTAACTTTAATGTTGGCTTTGTACTTTGCAGTCTGGCTGTCTGATCTGCAGTAGACTCCTGAGGAGGTGGCACCGGATATAAAATGTCTGTTATATTTAGAGTTAATGGATTAAACTGTTTTGCTATTTAATTTGTGGGTGTGTCAAATATTCTGGTAACTAAAGCACACGGAGGGTGCTGGATGCCCTCCTCATCACGCTGCACTGTCTGTGCTTACACATGTGTCCTGTGTCCTGATCTCACCTTGTTCTTACCCTGGGTTTCCCAGGATACAAGGCCCATGAGGATGGAGATGATACAACTTAATGTAACTTTGCTTGGATTGAGAACTGAACCCTAATATCTCAGTGGTGAAAGGCTAGCCTGCAATAAAACCTGCTTTAAAACCTAAGTGAAGCAGCTTCGTCTGAGACTCACTGGCTGTGAGGGTGAGGAGCCCCACCACATCTGAAACATGGTCCTCAAGTCTCCCTGCAAACTAAGAAGTCAAACTCATAATCATGGTTACCTTACATGTGTTGGGGTTGTATATAGAAGTGGCTTCTTTAGAATCTGCATAAATCACCTCCAGTAGCTAATTCTTTCGTTCCTTTACATTCAAACATCTAAGGATGTGCTTTGTTGGAAGTTCCTGCTCAAACTTGTAATGATAAAAATACACATACTACTTCCTAATAGATACTCAGAGGATGAGAAATGAACACTGTGTGTGTGGTGTATGGTGTATGGATGAGTACAGGTACGCCTATGTCACAGAGTACGTGTGGAGGACAGAGGACAACTTTCTGGAGTTGGTTCTCCTTCTACCACTAGTTCTAGGGATCAAACTCAGTTTATCAGATTTGTGCAGCAAGCACTTTTACCCTTGGAGCCATCTTGCTGGCCTCAAAAGAACACTCATTAGGATCTGAGAAAAGTCTAACAGAGGACTTCACTGCTCCTTTTCTTCTCTTTTCCTTCACTTCTTTAAAAAGGAGAGCTTATAGAAATGGTTTCTTTTATGTGCTAGTCATATTCCATAGAGAATGTATTCCATTAGCACCTTCAACTCTGGTTGAAGCAGATTGAGCAGATTCCATTTCATCCATAAAAGGAAATTCTTGTTGATACAGTGGACATGATATCCACTGGTAAGATCTGTTGTAGTATACAGGTTTTTGACTTTTGGTTTTTTGGGTCTTTTTGAGATGGTCTCAGTCTCCCTGTGATCCCTGGAACTTGCCATGGAGACCAGGTTGGCCTTAATCTCATAGAGATCCACCTTCTTCTGTCTCCAGAGTGCTGGGACTGAAGGTGTATGCCATCACACCCAGTGAGTTTTTCATCTTGATTAAGGAAATCTTCCTTGGAGAAGAAGGCTTTTGAGGCAGTGATAAAATCAAAAGGAGAGGGGAAAAAATGGCAGATGGAAGTGGAAAACTGTTCTAGACACAGGGGTGGAGGACAGTATGGAGGCGGGTGGTGGGAGTAAGAGACTTGGCTGGGACACAAGGGGCAGCTGTGGCAGTTAGGAATGGGAGGATGGTAGGACTGACTGAAACTGGGAGCCAATTGAATACTGAGAGTGCTTCAGGATCAGATTTGATGTGAAAATGGCATGGTTGAAAATAATGATAGGAAAATAAAGCAGTAATTACAGATAACTAGATTTTAGGAAGTAGGATTACTATTGCTTTGGTAAACCCTACTTTGTAAAATTTCAGACCCTGTATCCCTATTGGATTTCTCAAATGTGTAGCCTTTTGAGTGAGGAGAGTTTTTTTGCTTTGAGGGTTCTTAAATTTGTATGGTTTTGGTTTTGGTTTTCTTTTTGAGATGTGGTCTCACCATGTAGCCCAGGCTGAACTCACTTGTGGCAATCCTCCTGCCTCTCAACCTCTCAGCTGCTGGAATTACATGTATGCTTCCATGCCTAGTTACTTTTTTCTGAGGGTCTGAAGATTAAGCCCAGTGCCACACTCATGCCAGGCAAATGCTCTACCACTGAGTTACATTTCTAGCCAAGGAATCCTCTTGAAAGGGATCACTGTATCCTTATCTTTTAGTATTTACAACAGAAAAGCACTTATGGTATTTGATATATCTATCTTTAATACATTTGGTGGTTTGACTGAGAAATGTCCCCCATGAGCTCCAGGTATTTGAATACTTGGTCAGTTGGTGGTGCTTTGAGGGTTCACAGCTTTGCTCCACTTTGAGTTAGCAGTCTCTGCTTCCTGTGCCTGTTTGAAGATACCAGTGGTCAAATTTCTCTCAAGGTGCCTCTGCACCATGCTCCTTGCCTTGATGGACTCTACCCCTCTAGAACAGTAAGCCAAATAAACTCTTCTTCTATAAGTTGCCTTGGTCATGACATTTTATCACAGCACCAGAAAAGCAACTCAGACAATACATTGTTTCCTTCCATGTCCTTTTCTTAAAAAAGGTTTATTTCTTATTTAAGTGTATGTTTGTGTCCCTGCATAAGTTTTAAGTGCACCATATATACACAGGTAACTGCAGAGGTCAGATGGCATCAGATCCCCTGGAACTGGAGTTACAGGCAGTTGTGAGCCACCTGATGTACTGGGAACCAAACCTGTATCTCCTGCAAGAGTAGTACATGCTCTTAACTGTGGAGCCATCTCCCCAGCGCCTCCTTCTGTGGTCCTGGTACTAGAAAGCCAGGGCTAGCAAGAGGCTTTCCAAGAACATTTCATCCTTCTCTTTGCTCCCAGACAAGGTTGGCTGAAAGCCAGATACATTGGTAGAGATTGTTCCTGGTCAGCTCAAAAGAGGGAGTGTACTCTGAAATTCAGCAAGAACAAAGACCCTGTACTTTTAGGATTTTTTTTATTATAATTTAATATTAAAGCCTTCTGGCAGACTTTTATGTATATCCTATCTTAGTGGTGGAAAATTGAAAACATCTCTGCATATAATGACTCTTTCCTATAATAGCAAACCAAACACATTATACTTCTTTCTCCTCCCCTATCCTCTCTCTCCAGACAGGGTCCTAGTACAGCCCATACTAACTTTGAACTTAAGATCCTCCTGCCTCAGCTTCCCAAGTACAGGTGTGCCCAGCCATACCCAGCATACCTGTCTCTTGTGAGAAATCCATTAGTTAATAGGAAATATTCACAGGTTGTCTTTTTCTGAATCTCATTTTCTGTTATTTACTCCAGCCCCTTTAGAATCTAGTTAAGCAATCAGGCATTAAAGTCTAACTGGAGAGCTGTTGAGATGGCTCATCAGGTAAAGGCACTAACCACCAGGCCTGAGGACCTGAGTTTGATCCCGCAAGGACCCACATGGTAGAGGGAGAACCGACTCCAGAAAATTGTCCTCTGACCTTCACTTGTACACACATGTCCATAGATAAACATACATACAAATAAGTAAATGTAAGAAAAAAATTAACTCTTAAAAAAATAACTAGAAAAGAAGGAAGACCAGTGTCCTTCATCTGTAATGAATTTTCCTAATTGGGAAATTAGGAAATGTGCAGATAGAATCAGGACACTGAAGAATCAGAGGCCCAGAAAGAGAACAGCTTGGGAAAATTCATATTTACTTACCAAAAATCACTTCCCTGGGGCTGGAGAGATGGCTCAGGGGTTAAGAACAGTGTCTGTTCTTGCAGAAGACCTGGTCAAATCCCAGCATCCACATGGCAGCTAACAACTGTCTGTAACTCCAGCTCCAGGGGATCCAACAATCTGTTCTGTCCTCAGGCATTGTCCAACATAGGTGCACTTACCTACATGCAGGCAATACACGCAGGCAATACACGCATACACATAAAATATAAATATTTTTTTAAAAAATCACTTCCCACCGGGTGTGGTGGCACACGCCTTTAATCCTAGCACTGGGAGGCAGAGGCAGGTGGATCTCTGTGAGTTCAAGGCCAGCCTGGTCTATATAGTGAGTTCCAAGACAGCTAGGGCTACAGGGAGACCCTGTCTCAAAAAGACCAAATAAATAAATAAATAAATAAATAAATAAATAAATAAATAAATCACTTCCCTGTTCATCTCTACGCAGGAGAGTAGGTTTCTCTCTGCTCTAAACTGCATCATGGACAGTCAGGGATTTGTTTTGGTTTTTATTTTTGAAGCGTCTCCCTTTAGTTCAGGCTGGCCTCCCTATGCAGTTCAAGGTGGTCTTGAACTCAGGATCCTCATGCTTCTGCCTCTCAAGTACTGGGATCTTAGGCCACAACACCTACTCATCCATTGACTTTTTTTTTTTTAAATCAGGTCTCACTTTGTAACCCTAGCTAGCCTGGAACTTAATATGTAGACCTGCCTGGCCTTGAACTCATAGACATATGCCTGCCTCTGCCTCTCAAGTACTGGGATTAAAGGCGTGTGCCACTACGCCCAGCCTGGTGTTGGTTCTTTTTAAAATGTATTTATATCGTGTGTATACCACACACACACCACACCACACATATCATGCTACATGTGTGAAGGTCAGGCAGAAGCAGGAGGATCACTGCAAATTTGAGGCCAGCTTGGTTTACATACTGAGTTCTAGGCTAGCCAGGGCTACATAGCAAGAAATTATCCAAAAGAGTAAAGGGCATTCAACTGAGGAACTTTGGGTTGGTTTGTTTTTCATTTTTAGTTTAATCTCTCTGTAACTCACTGTGTAACCCAGGCTGGCCTCAAACTCAAAATCCTTGTGCCTTAGCCTCCCAAGTTCTGGCTTTTAACTAGGGAATTTTGGATTCTGAGGATGGGACATGGTATCTGGGAAGATGGGAAGCCAGTTTCCATATCTATGGCAGGAGCTCTTCTATTCCTTCTCCATCTGCTGTCCTAGCGTTCAGCATTTGAGCTACTCTGCAGAAGGGTGTCACCTTCCCTTTGATTTCTCTGACCAAGCTCACCAGTCAGCAACACAGGTATCTGAGGAAAAGATGAGTGTTTTGCATCTGACACTAAAAGCTCCTTTGTTGGGGCTTGGAGAGATGGCTCAGCAGTTAAGAACACTATTCTTGCAGAAGACCTGGGTTTGAATCCCAGCACCCACATGGCAGCTAACAACTGTCTGTAACCAGTTCCAGGGGATCCGACAGCCTCTTCTGTCCTCCGCAGGCATTGCACAACACAGGTTCACTTACCTACATGCAGGCAATACACACATACACATAAGAATAATAAATAAAATATTTTTTAATTTCTTTTGTTACAATGAGTTTCTTATTAACAAGCATCAAGTATTAGGCCCCTTTCCATGTTGAGAACAGGAATAAAGTAGAGCTAAGAATACAGTGACTACTAAAAGCTTTAAAATCCAATACAAAAAAAAAAAAAATTGATCCAACAGATGTAGCCCTGAAGCTCACTGTACTTGCCTTGTATTTGAAGACTGTGGTTAAACTTTGTCAGCCCAGACTTGTCCTATACCATTAGGGCCAGATAGTTGAGTCTGATGTACTTTATTTTCTATTTCGGAGCACAGGGGATGGGTTTTTGTGGCATCAGACTAATTGTTAGGTTGAATTAATATTTCATTCTTCAACAAGGAAACTCAGGATTTTCCATGGTCTGATGTCTCAGACCCTGTGGTCTGGGGTCTTACAGTACAACATTCCAATGGCTTACTAATCCTCAGTTCACAGATATATTGAACAGATTCAGTATATTTGAAAATCTGGGAATTAGCCCCAATAGTTGCTTTCAGATAGGGCTGGGGATGTAGCTCAGTTGGTAGAATGCTTGTCTAGTATCCCCCGAGTTAAATTCCCAGTACAGCATAACTGGGGTGGTGGTACACACTGGTAATCTCAGTACTCAGAAGGATCACAAATTCAAGGTCATCTTGAGCTGTGTATGGACTTCAAGGCCAACCTGGCCTACATAAAACCCCACCTCCAAAAAAGAAAAAAGGCTGGGCCCAGTGGCACACACCTTTAATCTCTGTACTCAGGAGGCAGAGACAGGCAGATCTCTATGAGATGGAGGCCAGCTTGGTCTCCACAGTGAGGTCCTGGCCAACACTGAGGCTACAGGGTGACCCGGTCTTCACCCCACCCCCAAAAAAAAAAAAGAAAAAAATCAACACATTGAGGCCGAAGACCGACCTGACTTTGGATCTCAGGACCTCACAAAAGCTGGGTACAGCCACATGTGCCTGTGTTCTCAGTGCTGGGGAGGCAGAGGCAGAGACACGACCATCCAGGGGGCTTGCTGGCCAGCAGGTCTAGCCAAATGAGTGAGCTCCAGGTTCAGTGAGAGACCTTGTTTAAAAAAATAAGGTCGAGAGTAATTGAGGAAGACCCTTGATAGTCATCTCTGGTCTCTTCACATTCCTGTGCACACATGAACATGTACATACATCAAACCAACACTTTCTAAGATAAAAATGCTGAAGTTCAATTTAATTGGAACTCATGACACTTCTAATGTAAGTCCTTAGAGAGCTATGTAAAGTGAGTGCCCCTCTTTTTTTTTAAACAGTCTCCTAGGCTGGGTGTTGTGGCACATGCCTTTAATCCTAGCATTTGGGAAATAGAGGCAAGCGGATCTCTGTGAGTTCGAGGCCAGCCTGGTCTACATAGCAAGTTCCAGGCCAGCTGGGACTACAGGGAGACCCTGTCTCAAAAACACCAAAAGAACAACAACAAAAAAACAGGGCTAGAGAGATGGCTCAGTGGTTAAGAACACTGATTGTTCTTGCAGAAGACCCGGGATTGAATCCCAGCACCCACATGGCAGCTAACAACTGTCTGTAACTCCAGTTCCAGGGGATCCGACAGCCTCTTCTGTCCTCCGAGGCCACTGCACGGCATGGGTGCATGTACCTACATGCAGGCAATACATGCATACACATAAAATAAAGATAATAAATATAAAAATAACAACAACAACAAAAAAAACCCAGGGTCTCCGGGTAGCCACAGCTGACCTGGAACTCACTATGTAGACCAGGCTAGCCTCGAACTCACAGAGATCCTCCCGCCTCTACCTCCCAAGTGCTGGGATTAAAGGTGTGCACCACCATGCCCAACTAGTGTCCCTCTTTACTGAGCCTGTCAGTTCTCCCACTGAACAACAGAAACAATTGATTTGCCTCCTCCCTCCCATGACCACCCTTCATTTGGGGAATTCCTTTAAAACAAAAACCAAGGCTGGAGAGATGGCTCAGCAGTTAAGAACATTGACTGTTCTTGCAGAAGACCCAGGTTTGAATCCCAGTACTCATATGGCAGCTAACAACTGTCCGTAACTCCAGTTCCAGGGGATCCCACAGCCTCTTCTGTCCTCTGCGGGCATTGCACGACACAGGTGCACTTACCTACATGCAGGTATAATACTCATACACATAATTTAAAAAAAACAAAACAAAAACCTATTTTAAGAAATAAAATAATGGATTGGGCAGTAGAACTTAATGTGTACAAGCAATATCTCCTCTATGAAAACTTTGAATTGGAGCTAAGAAGTCTGTTTTCATTATAGTCTTTTTTAGGTTAATTGCCTCCCATCACCCCCTAAAAAAAACTATTTCAAGGGCTTGAAATGTTCAGAAATGCCTTCATGACACTGGCTCCAGGGTGTCAAGGGCCTTGGAAGTGGCTGGACCGATTGGAACTTTCAGCAACAGAATGGGGGGAGACAGCAAGGTAACATGAGAAATTGCTATTTGTGCTAGAGAGGTAGGATAATAGTTTTTCCACCTGTTTCTGCCTTTGCTAGAGAGGTAGGATAATAGTTTTTCCACCTGTTTCTGCCTTTGTTTCGTTAAGATCCTCATCTTTTTATAAGATCTTATTTTTATTTTATGTGTATGAGTGTGTTGCCTGCATGTGTGTAAGTGCACCTGTGTCATGCAGTGCCCTAGAGGTCAGAAGAGGACATTGGATTCCCCTGAAACTGGAGTTATAGACAGTTGTTAGCCACCATGTGGCTGTTGGGATTTGAGTCCGGGTCCTCTGCAAGAGCAGCCAGTGCTCTTAACTGCTGAGCCATCTCGCCAGCCCAAGATCCTTATCTTAACCAAGGCAAGCTGTAGCAAATGAAGACACTCTGCCAGGACCAGAACCAGTGTCTTCATTTATCCAGAATCCAGCCACAGCTAATAACAAGGACAGCCTCATCTGGCTTTCCACCCCAACACAAGTATCTTTGCTCTGTTCTGGTCACGCATAGCTTCAGATTCAGAATACCTATCAGCTCTTAAGTGAAGGTATGGGGTTTTAACTTCATGATCCAAAGCAGAAACAGCTTTTCAAAGCAGTCTCCCAGGAGTGCCTCCACCCCCAGCAACTGCAGAATAGAAGGCGTTTGTGGGAGAGAAGGGTAGCTATAGACGTCATTGCATCATCCAGATCCCAGCTGTGACCTGGCTCAGAGTTTTCCAGTTAAAAATAACCATGGCTTAGACTTGGTAGAATAAAGTAAACTGTTGCATCTCCATGGATACCAGTAGGGGTTGGGGGAAGCATTGGATTTCCAGCACATTTAGCAAGATGGGATGGATGAAGAGGCCGGAAACCTAGAGGCCCTGTGATGAAAGGTGATACCCTTAATTAGCATCAAGGATGTAGTCAGACACTGCCTCAAAGCTTTGCATGGAGGATGTGTTTGCAAGGAAGTTTGCATCTTGGGCCTGCTGACCATCACTGAAGGCTTCCAGCCTTCCTGTAACAGATTTGCTAGGGTATAGCAAAGCCAAGAGCAGATGAGCAGCACAGTAGTTACTGAGAACCTCTGCATCCCTGCCATTCACAGTGCTTCATTTGCATATTCAGTGGCTGGAGATGATACAGGTAGTATTTCATAACCAGAGGAGAGTCTGATGTGTGCATTTGCTACCCTCGTGCAGGGCCAGGTTTCCTTGTGGTGTTTAAGGAAACTGCAAAGCACCATTATTTTAGATGTCTTTAAAAAGATGTCTCTGACCAATGCTGGTATTGTTACCACTGTAGTTAACTCTTAGGGACAATTTTTTTGTGCATCCCCCCCCCTTTTAAAATATTTTATTATTTTTATTTCATGTGTATGAGTGTATTGCCTGCATGTATGTGAATGCACCCATGTTGTGCAATGCCATGGAGGTCAGAAGAGGGCTTCAGATTCCC
>NW_008351176.1:76298-76887 GCF_000622305.1 Nannospalax galili
GTCCTCATTCCCCCTTTTAAAAGTATGTATTTGCTTGGGTTTGGGGGTGGCGGGGGAGGACAGTGGAACCACGTCTCATTCTAGCACTGGCTGGCCTAGAACTCACTATGTAGTATTTTTTTTTTTTTTTTGTCTTTTTGAGACAGAGTCTCCCTGTAGCCCCAGCTGTCCTGGAACTCACTATGTAGACCAGGCTGGCCTTGAACTCACAGAGATCCGCCTGCCTCTGCCTCCCAAGTGCTGGGATTAAAGGCGTGCACCACTACACCCGGCCAGAAAAATAAGTTTTTTAAAGGAATTTTTTCTGTTGTGTGTGGTGGTGCTCCCAGCAGAGGCAGGTGGATCTCTGTGAGATTGAAGCCAGCCTGGTCTACATAGTGTAGGGAATTCCAGGCTAGCTGGGGCTACAGGGAGACTCCAAATGTTGGAGAGGATGTGGGGAAAGGGGAACACTCATCCACTGCTGGTGGGGCTGCAAACTCGTTCAACCCCTATGGAAAGCAATGTGGAGAACTCTTAAAACACTACAAATGAACCTACCATTTGACCCAGTTATACCACTCCTTGGCATATACCCAAAGAACTCATC
>NW_008351176.1:76951-77172 GCF_000622305.1 Nannospalax galili
AAAATGGATCCTAGAACCAGACTCAGATAAATAAGTATGCAACCAGACATAACTACAAGAGGATAATGGAAAGGAAACAGGGAGGTAAAGGAAAAGAAAGAACCTGAAAGAGAAGAACAGTAGGAAACAGGCCTTAAAGGAGATATGGATAAAAATTGGGTTAGTTTAAAGGACGGGGGAGGGAAGGGTATACAAGGAACCTAGGGGATAAAGGGAAAGAA
>NW_008351176.1:78811-82874 GCF_000622305.1 Nannospalax galili
TAAATAAGTAAATAAATAAAATGAAAACCCAGGCTACCTTATCTCAAAAGAAAACCCAGTTTTACCTTCAAGAAATACATGAATACATTCTAGTTTTTAAAAATAAACATTGGGTGGCTGGAGAGATGGTTCAGCGGTTAAGAACACTGGTTGTTCTTGCAGAAGACCTGGGTTCGAATCCCAGCACCCACACAGCAGCTAACAACTGTCTGTAACTCCAGTCCCAGGGGATCCGACAGCCTCTTCTGACCTCCTCGGACATTGCATGACACAGGTGCACTTATGTACATGCAGGCAATACATGCATACATATAAATAAAAAACTAAATTAAAAAACATTCATTTTCAGAGGTGGGTTTGTTTTTTGTTTTTTGTTTGTTTTTTTTTTGTCTTGAGACAGGGTCTCTCTGTAGCCCTAGCTGGCCTGAAAGTCACTATGTAGACCAAGCTGGCCTTGAACTCACACAGATCCACCAGCCTCTGCCTCCAAGAGTACTGGACTTAAAGGTGTGTGCACCACACCCAGCCTAGAGATTTTTTTTTTAATTTTAAAATTTTATTTATTATTTTTATCTCATGTGTATGCGTGTTATGTCTGCATGTAGGTAAGTGCACCCGTGTCACGTAGTGCTGGCGGGGGACAGAAGAGGCCGTCGGATCTCCTGGAACTGGAGTTACGGACAGTTGTTAGCTGACATGTGGGTGCTGGGATTTGAACCCGGGTCTTCTGCAAGAACAGCCAGTGTTCTTAACCGCTGAGCCGTCTCTCCAGCCCCCAGAGATTTTTTTTTTAATGGTGTATGTGTGTGTCTGTGTCTAGGTATGTTCACTTATGAGTGCAGGTGCCAAAAGAGTGGGGAAGTAGATGTTGGATCCCCTGGAGCTGGAGTTATAGGCAGTTGGGAACTGCCCATGTGGGTGCTGGGAACTGCAAGAGCAGTATACACCCTTCAGCCCCACTACAACCTGACTTTGTGGTTTTTTTTTTTGTTTTGTTTTGTTTTGTTTTGTTTTTGAGACAGGGTCTCCCTGTAGTCCCAGCTGGCTTGGAACTTGCTATGTAGATCAGGATGCTCTCAGTCTCACAGAGGTTTGCCTTGTCTCTGCTTCCTGAGTGCTAGCATTAAAGACATGAACCACCAACCCCAGCTAAACAGTGGATTTTTTTTTAATGAGTTTATACAGCAAATAACTGAAGGAGAAAGAAGAAGAGGGAGAAGAGAGAAATGAGGGATATTTTATATTATTAGCCTTCTGTAAATACTTTCTCATTCACCTGGTATATTGAAAAAGTATGAGCAATAATCCTTGTTCACTTTTTCCTTTTGTGGGGTGTTCTTTGAGTTTCAAACTCACCATGCTGAGGCCAGTCTTGAACTCCTGATCCTCCTGCCTCTACTTCTCAAGTGCTGGGATTACAGGCATTTACCACCACTGCCAGCTCCTTTGGTAGTTATGTAACTTTAGGCCAGTTTCTTCACTGTTCATTTCTGAAGTGTTGCTGGGTTTGGTGAAGAGTACATGGGGTCTCTCCATTTTCCTTTCCTATATAGTCTTTGATAGTTTGGCTCTAGTCAGGTAGGTAAAAGGATAAACTTACTTCTATCACTTAATTCATGCCATGCTAAATCCACACAAAGAAGCACTAAGATATAAAAGGCAGATTATAAATGTGAAAACAAGCAGATGTGCATTTTGAAAGGATGCTGTTTATCTTGGAATTCTGCATTGTTGTCAGAGCCCCAGCACTGAACTAAGGACAGAAGATAGGGGAAGATTGAAAATTACCTAGTTATCCTAGGCATGTTGTAATATAATGTTCTCTCATAATGGCTGCCTCAAAAAACAAAACAAAAAACAAAACAAAAAATCCCAACTCAACAGTTATATAACTGTAAAACAACAACAAAATCTACATAGGAAAAAGGCAAAGACATCCAAATACCAATCATTGTGTTGTTAAATAAATGGCAGGTGATGCTTCCTTCTATTTTCCTTTTTTTTTCTCCTTTTGTAATGTAACATTTCCTTATTACTAAAAAATTTCATTTCTATATTCATAGAGTTTTCTCCCAGATACCTGGTGACCACTGACCCTCTGAAACATATCAAAGTCCATTGCTTAGGAAAGGAGATTAGCATCTTTATAGTAATCAATGACATATAATCTTGTAATCACAGTTGCTGACAAGCAGGTTTTAAGACATCTGTGTGGCACAATACCTAATGGTACCCTGAAGTCAAATTTCTGGATTAAGAGCCCTGATCACTGCTGTTCCTCTGGTCTGACAGATGACATCAAAGCTGTGCCAGTTTGTCAACCAGAGACAGTGACATGAATAGAAGATGCAAGCATTCTTTGATTTTTATTAATTTTTAAAAAATTGTGTGTGTGTGTGTATGTGTGTGTGTGTGTGTGTGTGTGTGTGTGTGTGTGTGTGTGCTGGTGCCCTCAGAGGCCAGAAGAGGGCATTGGACCTCTTGGATCTGGAGTTACAGGGGGTTGTAAGCAGCCAGATGTGGGTGCTGGGAACAGAACTAGCGTATTCTGGAGGAGCAGCAAGTGCTCTTAACCAGTGAGCCATCTCTGCAGCCCCACAAGTGTTCTTTCTGAGGGACACACAGAAGTCTAACCTAAAGGGCAGTCACAAAGCCAGGCGTGGTGGCACACACCTTTAATCCCAGCACTCAGGAGGCAAAGGCAGGTAGATCTCTGAGTTCCAGGCCAGGCTGGTCTACACAGCAAGTTCCAGGCCATCTGGGGCTACAGGGAGACCCTATCTCAAAAAGACCAAAGGAAGAAAAAAAAAAAAAAAAGAGCAGTCACTACCCCAGCAATCTCAAGGAGAATATTTCGGAAGGAAGACATCAGAGAGAACCAGGGAACAATCACCCAGAGTAGAAGTGACCACCTCTGCTGTGTGTGTCTAACCAGATCCAGCCTCACCTGCAGAAACTACTGCTCTAAAGCACCCCTTATTAAGTTATAATCGGGAAAACTCAAACCCTGGCTGGGCACAGACAAACCGTACTTTTGTAGCAGATAACTCCTACAGTCATCTACACCAATAAACATATTTAAAGTCTAGAAAGTGCCAGTCCAGTTGCTACATGTAGCTATTTAAACTTGAAGTTACCAGGCTGGGGATATACTTCAGTTGGTAGAGTGCTTACCTACCATGCACAAGGACCCTGGGTTCAATCCCCAGTACTAAAATAAATATAAATATAAATAAATAAATAAGCAAAACATTGGATTGGTTGAAAAAAGAATAAAGTTTAGAGGAGATAGTTAGGGGAGAGATACCTCAAAAGTTAGAGCACTGGCTACTGTTAGAGAGGACTTGGGTTCAGTTCCCAGCACCCATAGGGTGGCTAACTGTCTCTAACTCCAGTTCCAGTGTATCTGACGCTTTCTTCTGGCCTCTATGGGGTTTGCATGCATGGGTGCACATGTGTACATACATGGAAGCAAAAACACTCATACACATAAGAATAAATAAAATTTAAAAAAAGAGCAAAGTTTAAAAATGTGCTCTTTGGTCATATGGTCTACATGTCAAGGGCTTAGTAGCCACCTGAAGCCAATGGGGCTCCTGTATTATACAGTGAAGATCCCATGACTACAGTTTCTTCCTAGAGACTAGATCTTTACCCACACCAGACTCAAAAGGACCTCTACACAGATGCTTGCCTCCCTCCTCTTGGGTTAGGGCATGAGTTTTCATGAAAGACTCATTTCCCATAGTTCATAAAAATATCCTGCTCCTTGTCACAACGTAGAACCTATTTCTGCTACTTCTGTGGGATTTTGTTGTCGTTGTTTGTCTTCTTTTGACACAGAGTCTCCCTGTGGCCCCAGTTGGCCTTGATCTCACAGAGATACCCCTGCTTCTGCCTCCTGAGTGCAGAGATTAAAGGCATGTACAACCAACACTGGCTACGTCTGTTTTTTTTTTTTTTAACTGCTGGGTGGGGTGGCGCACGCCTTTAATCCCAGCACTCGGGAGGCAGAGGGCAGGCAGATCTCTCTGAGTTCAAGGCCAGCCTGGTCTACATAGTG
>NW_008351176.1:82889-84284 GCF_000622305.1 Nannospalax galili
GCCAAAGGGAGACCCTGTTTAAAAAAAAAAAAAAAAAAAAAAAAAAAAAAAAACTGACTGGGATTTGCTGAGTCACTGCATTGACCGAAGGGCTGTAAGGGGACAACCAGGAATGAAAGCAGCATACAATCGTTTTTATTAGTTTTTGCTATGTTTGCATTGGCATGCCAAAAATAAGTCATTAAATGAACTGCTGAAATAATATAGTGCTGGGAAGATGTCTTTCCCAGGCAAGATTTGAACTCAGTGCATCACCCTTATCCTGTGCTGCTTCTGTTCCCACACAGAAAGGTTAATTTTGCCCAATTTTAAAATGCTGGTGCTTTTTATGGTGTCAAATCTCTTCAATCTAGATCTTTTTAGTTTTCCCTGAATAATCACTAAAATTCCTCTGATGTTATATTTTTGTCTAGGAAGCAGACAAAACGTCTCCATATTCCAGCACCCACAGAAAGACGGTGAAGATGGTGAAGACAGTTGGCCAACCGCGATTAGGCATCGCTTTAAAAAAAAAAAAAAAAAAAATTCCTCCAGGCTTTTGCTTGACGGTGTCAGGAGCTGTAAACACCAAGTGCGGCGTGTGCTCCTCCTCTGAACCCTCCCCCGAAATCCATGACTACTCGCTTGACTTCAGCAATTTTGATGCCAGCGATTTGCAACTGTGAGGACCTGGCTCGGATAAGTACAGGACTGGTAACCGAGTCAGGACTCCCTGGGACTGATTCACTGCAGAAGCTGGAGGAAGTTGTTCCTACCGCCCCAGTGTAGCCCCTCACCTGACCCAGGCGGAAGGGAAGGCAGGGTGGCGCTGAAGAAAATCCCCTTGCATCTATTCATGCTACAGATGGGCAGACCTAAAATAAATTAAATAAATAAATAAATAAATAAATAAATAAATAAATAAATAATGTCCCTCAGAGTGACACAGCACATAGACCCTCAACGAATCCACGTGTGCAAGCTGGCCTCTACCTGAGAGCACCAGTCGGTGACCATGGTTGGGGGGGGGGAATCTTGCGAGCAGGCAGATGATGGGCCCTGTCTTTACCTCCTTGGGAGCTTCCTAGCACCTGTCCATCAGAATTCACGCAGCAGTTGCCATGGGAGCTATTTTCCCTTCACGCTCCGGTCCTCACTCCGGGGCTGTCCCGCGCAGGGTAGGAGGCGGGGGTGGCTGAGAGGTGGTGATTAGTCACTGCTGCGCTCACACCTTTATATCGTGTTCTTTTCCTGCTTTGAATTCTCTCGCATCCAGGCAGTATCCACGGATGCGGGCTTGAAGCAGGGAGCCGCAGCAGAGGGGCGCGGGGTCCGCCTGTGCAGCACAGGTGAGCAGGCGCCAGGCCGAAGTCGGGACAACGCGCACGCGCAACGCCCGGAGGGGGCCCTCCCCCG